>NW_026067949.1:12618667-12665800 GCF_014885135.2 Alexandromys fortis
GCACACCTTTAATCCCAGCACTTGAGAGGCAGAAGCAGGTGGATCTCTATGAGTTAGAAGCCAGCCTGGTCTACAGAGTGAGTTCCAGGACAGCCAGGGCTGTTAAAAGAAACCCTATCTCAAAAAAGAAAAAAAAAAAATGGAGAATTTTGTAATTTTTGTTTTTTTTACCCTTAGAAGTCTTCAGTAATAAAATACAACCCATCTATCTGTCTTTGGTCTAGGATGGGTGTATCATTTACGGTGTAATTTTGAGTACAGTCAGGGGTCAACATGCCTTTAATTCTTTGAATTAATGCATATGAAAACTGAATCTTCATTTTGGTGTGCATTTTGATTTTGAGACAGTTTTGCTGTATGGTCCAGTGACCTGGGACTTGTGATGTTTACTAATGGATTCTAGACTCTCTACTACTGTTGAGAAAAGCTGGTTTGCCTGGCATAGTGGTGCATACCTTGAATTCCCAGCACCAGGGAAGCAGTGGTAGGCAGATCTTTGAGTTCTAGGCCAGCCAGGGATATATAGTAAGACCCTGACGAAAAGAAAGAAAGAAAGAAAGAAAGAAAGAAAGAAAGAAAGAAAGAAAGAAAGAAAGAAAGAAAGAAAGAAAGAAAGGGGGAGGGAGGGAGGGAGGAAGGAAGGAAGGAAGGAAGGAAGGAAGGAAGGAAGAAAGAAAGAAAGAAAGAAAGAAAGAAAGAAAGAAATTAGTCTGTTTGTTGGAATGTTTAGTAACATTCAAAGAGTAAATCCTTTGTGGTGTAATGTACCTGGTGGTCCTTAGGTAGTATTGCTTTCTTCGCTGAGAGAACTCTTTTAGACTCTGTCTTTGCCTTCTAAAAAACCTGCATAATGAAACTGACAAAAATACGTAATTTTTTTTAAAATTATCTGTATGACTGTTTTGCCTGCACATATGTATTTGCACCATGTGCCTGCCTGGTGTCTGCAGAGGCCAGAAGATGCCCTGGAACTAGAGTCGTGGATGGTTATAGCTGCTGCGTGGGTGCTGGGAATCAAACATGGGTCCTCTTGCAAAAAGCATCAAGTCCTCTTAACCACCTAGCCACCTCTCCAGCCCTGACGAATGCGCTTCCTTTATATATAGCAGTTGTTTTAAGAAACATTTGAGCACACCATGGCATGCAATATTTTTTAGTCCTAAGCATTTTACAGCTGCCTTTTGTATTTTGTTTTTCTGTTAGATTTTTCTGTGGCCGTGAACTAACCGAAATGGTGCTGGCTCCCTCTTGTGGTGGAAGCTCGCTGTGTCCGTTACATAAATCCTGCCGGTTAGAGGACAAATGCTTGGTCAGGATAATTTTAAGACAAACTAAAATGATTAATTTTACTCAGCCAATTCACCCGCGCTCACATACTTAGCTCTTGAAAGTTTTGTTTATTTACATTACAAGTGAATGCTTTTAAATTCTTTTCCTTCTGCTTACTCCCTGGGGAACTCTGGTTCATTTTTAATCCTGCTTATGAGTAGATGAACCAAAGAGAAATTTAAAATTTGAAGAGACACATGGCTTCATTGATTTTTCTATTAGAGATTATACTTGAGTTAATTAAATTTGCTAAGTCCTCACTTATCAGGAAAGTATCCTACTTTAAGAAAATGACTGGCTGAAAGAAGAGGTTTATGTAATATGCAAAGAAACAATAAAAAGTGAAGTTTTGGGGGGCTGCTGGTGCGTATTCTCAGGCCATGGCACAACATATTGACGCTATAAGTCAGGCAGAGCTCTGTGAGTGGCAGGAAAGCTGCGCACAGCTGATGTCTATCAGTGACCCGTGGGGCTGGTGTTCTACCAGCTAGTAGTCACCGTCAGGAGAGCGTGGAAACATCTAGAGTCAGACTGGCCCTGCCCCTTTCTCCTTGGATGATTCTAGAACTTCAGAGCCTCAAGTTTTTCACCTGAAAACAATTAAGGGAAAGGGAGAGATCTGCTTTGCTCAGTTCCCTAGCTCGTTGACTTTCAAGACTACGCTAGCTCATTTTATATCCCCACACCGGACACAGATACTGTACTGAGGGAACAAGAAGGGAGGCCCGGATTTGATCTCCTCGGGTTAGTCAGCTGACTCTTCATGAAGCCCTTTACCCAGGTTTGGTTCTGGGAAGACCAAGCTGGGCCTAGCTTGTTACGTCTTAAGAGAGTCATGGCTTCTGACTCTCAAGACTGATGCTGCCAAGTAGTCAGGCCATTTCCAGGTGCCCAGTGCTGTGAGTGCCAGCCCAGTCCTCGGCAGAGTAAATGGCTCTGCCAGCATAGAGAGGATACACAGTAATCTTGCCCACAGGCTGTCTGTAGCTTGGCTCTGAGACCTGCAGGGCAGAGGACCTGTTCTGTCTGCTGGGCGTGCCGTAGAGGGGCAGTTCCAGCCTGTTCGTTTAGAGGCTTGTTTTCATGAAGCTTGGGACACAAAAGCTGGGAATCCCTTGACTTCCTTGCTGGCATTTTTACACCTAGGAGGGAGAGGAAGATTAGCGTTGGGGCTTTAGGAATGGTCCCTCTTCCGTGTGGTCATTTTTTTTCCTGTTGTGCTGTTTTATTTTTCTGCCCCTGCTGACTGCTGCATGTATTAATCCTTTTCTTTAAAAAAAAAAAAAAAAGGAAAAGAGAGAGAGAAATGTAATTGGGGGATTTGGAAATGGAAGTGCTGAGTTGAGCAGTATAAATGTAGCAGAGAGACAAGCCCATTGGTGTGGCTGCTCACTTCTGTGGCGTGTCTGTCCTGAATAGCGTGTTCTAAATCTGTAGTACCCATCTTTTAAAGAAATGTCTTCGGAAACATTTTGCTTGATCAGGCCTCTGTCTATTTCGTTGTCGTCATGGTTAGGACACCGAGGATTTATGCTTCCTACACAGTAAATTCTTTCGTGTCTTCTATTTCCCTATTTGGTTAGCCAGTTAATTAAACTCCAATGTAATTACATAATTCACTGTGCTCATTCCATAAAATAATTTAGCACCTTGCTTTTCAGAACTGTCAGAAAGCAGAAGCAAAGAAGAAGCAATAAGATAAAAACAGAGCCACTGAAGGACAATCCATGAATCACATCTGCTCCAAGAAGAAAGAAGAGGAGGGAGCGGGCCCATCAATATCCCTGCTCTTAAATGTCCAGTGACTTGAGAATAAGGAAGATTTATAGTCCAACCTTTGATGCCATTTTCTCCAAGTGCAACACTGGACTTAAATCCAGCTGCTTTCAAAGATGTGTGCCTTCCTGAGCTCAGGAGCAGGCAGGTGGCATTTGTGGGCTTCGAGCCCCTTCAGCGGCCTCTGCAGACCTGGGAGCTTTCTACCCTCAGCAGGTTCCCTGGTTCTGGCTGCATGCTTTGTCCACTCTTTTAACTCCCACCAGTCTTTGTTTTGGCTTCTTTTTTTCTGAAAAATGGGCATAAAGCGTATGTTTACATATAATACCAGATATTAATGCAAATGAAAATTCATAGTTTTCCTTATGTCAGGCGTTTTAATCTAAATATGAAACTATTTTTATAAAATGACCAAGCAAGACATTAAGGCACATCCAGCCCATGACCCATGGGCCATGTGTGTTCCGGGATAGCTATGAATCTGGACCAACACAGAATCATAAACACATTTAAATATTGTAAGACTTTGTGACTTTTTTCATAATCACACAGTCCTTGAGTAAGAACTTTGTAGACGATGTCATGCTGTAATGTCAAAAGGCTGGACATGCCCAGACTCAACAAAAAGTATGATATATAAATATTTAAAGATTGTATCAGAATATGATGGGGTAAATTGTTATTAAAGTCTTGTAAAGATGAAAAGATTGTAATTGTTTTATTATTAAATCTTTATTTTTCAGTACTTTCCCAGTTGTCTGTATTATTATTATTTGCATTAACCAATTGATATATTGTATGTGTGCCCATGTGTACCCTGTGTGCCGCAGCGCGCATGTGCAAGTCAGAGGACAGCTTGTGAGAGCCTGTTCTCGCCACCGTGTGGATCCTCGGGGTTGACTTGACGTCATCAGGCGTGGTCTTACGGTGTGGGTCACTCAGATGTTGGACGGATGCTTAGGACTGTGACTGCCCTGCCATTTCAGTGTCTTTACCTGCGCTATAGTTTATCTCTGAGAGAGGAGCTGGTACAGAAGGCAGGAGAGTGATGAACCCTCATGCCCACTGAGGAACACTTCCTGACTATGTGGCCTTGGTCATATCCCCTTCTAGAAGCCTCTGTGTCTTCAGTGTGGCACTGGAAGCATCACATACATGTCACATTTGGTTTGTGACTAAGACATACGTGCCCAGCTCTCGGTTTTCGATAGTGAGCGCACCGTGTGACCCCAGAGGCCAGATGCTTGTCTTTTGGCCCAGGTGCCTAGCTAGCACTGAAGAGCGTGCGTGAGTGTGTGCGTGCGTGGCTCCGTCTCCTAGAACTTGCAATTCATTGCTCCGTTTCTCTGCTAGGTACCTGGCTTTTTCTATTTAAGACTGATTAGTTGTAAATGGATTAATTTGCATAATGACTTTTCTCTTGTTTCCAAACAGCTCCTCTGGAGCTCATAGTGAGCCCTCTTGGCGTGGTGTTAGCTGGAGCCCTGTGAGTACTGTACCCACTCCCTGTATTCAGGACTGGTGGATGTGTCTGTGAGAAGTCTGGGGCCCTGGGGCCGATCAAAAGGATAGTGGTGTGGTGATGTTTTGTTTGTGTTTTAACAAATAAAGCCTGTCTGAAGGTCAGAGGCCAGGCAGTGGTGCCACGCACCTTTAATCCCGGGAGACAGAGGCAGAGGGATCTCTGTTAGTTCAAGGCTACCCTGGGCTACACAAGATTGAACCTGTCTCCCACACAGAAGAGACTACCTTCTGTGTGGGAGGTGCAAATTGTGCCTTGCCAGGTCGCTCAGAATTCTGACTGCCATACAATTAGGAGTATCCAGCTCCCACAAGTAATAATGTAATTTGCTTTCTATTGCTATGATAAAAACCATAGCCCAAAGCAACTTGGGGAGCAAAGGGCTTGTATATTCCTGGATCAAATTAGGGCAGAAACTTAAGCAGGACAGGAACTTGAAGGCAGGGACTGAAGCAGAGGCCACAGAGGAACACTGCTTACTCTCAGTGGCTGGCTAGCTCAGTTTGCTTTCTTAGAAAACCCAGGATAGCCTGCCCAGAGGTGGCTCCACCCACAATAGGCTGGACTCTCATATATTAATCATTAGCCAAGAAAATGCTCCACCTCCGTACAGGCCAATCTTATGGAGGCATTTTCTCAACCGAGGTTAACCTCTTCCAAAGTGACCCCAGCTTATGGCCTGTTGACAAAAAAGTAGCCAGCACAATAATTACAGGTAAATTTCATTTTTCTTACATTACAAAATATCTGGTGCTGGGTTGGTGATGTGGGACTCCCCTCTGTATGCTGTGAATATGTTTTATTGCCATTGGTTAATAAAGAAGCTGTTTCGGCCAGCGGCTTAGCAGAATAGAGCTAGACTGGAAAACTAAACCGAATGCTGGGATAAAGGAGGCAGAGGCAGTGAGAAGCCATGTAGCAACCAGAAGGGAAAGACGTGAGCTGCCAGCCAGAACTTTGCCAGTAGGCCACTACCTCGTGGTGATGCACAAATTAATAGAGATGAGTTATTTTAAGATGTAAGGGTTAGCTAGAAATATGCATAAGCTGATAGGCCAAGAAGTATTGTAATAATACAGTTTTTGTGTGGTTATTTCGGGTCTAGGCGGCCGGGAAGTGAATGAGCAGCCTTCAACAACAGGTTGCCAAGGTGGCTTAGTAGGTAATGATGCTGCCAAGCCCGCGTTTGATAGTTGGAGCCCAAATGGTGGAAGAGAACCAACTCCTTCCAGTTGTTCTCTGACAGCTGGAAGCTAAGTGGCCAACAGGAAGACAGGAGATATAGGTATGACTTCTAGACAGAGAGAGCTCTGGGAAGAAGAAACAGGGTGTCGCCAGTTAGATGTTGAGGAAACAGGATGAGCAGTACAGAGTAAAGGTAACTGAACCACTTAAAAGAATGTAGATTAAGGACTGGAGAGATGGCTCAGAGGTTAGGAGCACTGAGTGCTCTTCCAGAGGTCCTGAGTTCAAATCCCAGCAACCACATGGTGGTTCACAACCATCTGTAATGAGATCTGGTGCCCTCTTCTGGTCTGCAGGCATACATGCAGATAGAACACTGTGTACATAATAGATAAATCTTTAAAAAAAAGAATGTAGATTAAAAGGTGTGGGTTAATTTAAGTTATATGAATTAATGGAAAAAGCCTAAGTTAGAATCTGTTTACAGATTTTATTTCTCCCTGGAAGATTTAGACTTCCAACATCAGCACCCATTTTATCTACCCTTTTGTCTCATGTGTTTTATAGGTGCTCAGTAAAAGTTAGATGGATGTGGTAATATTTTGTTTGTGATGTAACAAATAAAGCTTGCCTGAAGATCAGAGGGTAGAGCTAGCCAATAGGTAACCATAAAGGCCAGGCAGTAGTAGCACACATCTTAGATCTCAGCACTTGGGAGGCACATGCCTTTAATCCCAGCACTGGGTAGGTGGAGACAGGAATATAAGGTGTGTGGAGACAGGATCTCAGGCCCATTCTGTCTGAGGATTCATAGAGACAGGAGCCCAGCCTGTTCGGTTAGAGGAGTCAATAGAGGTAGGAACTCTAGTGGCTGCCCGCTATGCTTCTTTGATCTTTCAGCTTTCATCCCTTAATATTTGACTCTGGGTTTTTAACATTAAGATCAATTAGAACATAGTTTTAGAGGCATTGCAGACATAACTGAGATAGGCAGAGGATTTGCTTTTGTCTTCTTCGAAAGAGTGAAAAAGGGAAAACAGACAACAGCTCTAGGAGGGATGTAGCGTGGCAAGTGATCCTAATTTGTCTTAATTAGAAAACCTGGAGTCAGATACGGGATAAAAGCTGAAAGATCAGAGAAGTAAAGGACCAGCCACAGTTACCTCTTACCTTTCTTTCTGACTTCTGAAATCAAAAGGGCCAAGCTCCTGTCTCCATTTCACCTCACCCCTTCCTGCCTGTCTGTCTAGACCTCCGGACCTCTATGGTTAACTAGTGGCTAGCTCCACCTTTAGTGTGATCTCCAGGCAAGCTTTATTTGTCAGAACACAAACCTGATATCACACATTTCCCCCTTTTGTCTAAAATAAAGAGGTTATGACTAACATAGAAAAACTATACACAATAAGCACAATAACTATGTACAAACATGTACAGACAATAATTATATTAGCAACGTCTAGTCCATTAACATTTGACAAATTCAGAGAAAATACTCCGTTATTTATCCTATCTCGGTGAGTTCGAAGTGTTGTTTCTAACTCACTTTCTATCCCAACTTGCATTACCAACCAAAAACTGTCTTTGGATGTCTCTCAACCCTATACACTTTACACCTCTTTATGTGTTTTTTCTTTTCTGAATTTGTTAATAAGGAAAGAACTAACTATAACTATCTAGTCTTCAACTCCATCAGAGACCCGAGAAGGCAATTATATTACCTAAGTAAGCAGGAAGAGCCAGTAAGTGGCTTCAGAAACTGTGAGAAATGACAGAACAGCTGGCCGCCTGGACAGTTGCACAGGGACTAATGGTCCTCATAATGGTCCAATGGCAGGTGATGGGAGGACACTGAGGCCTTGAACTTCATAAAGAAACAAACGCTGGACTTTGGGAGTAAAAATAAAAATGTTTCGTTGGTGACTGGCCCTTTCAGTGTAATGTAGAAAATTAAATATGGAAAACAGTCTACAAAGGGTCCGATTTCCTGTCCCCTCCTTACCATGTCCTCCTCTTTGTTCCCTCCTATGGAGCTACAGAGCTGCAGCTCGTCTCTGGCCAGTGAAATAAAATTCTCTCTCTCTCTCTCTCTCTCTCTCTAAAAATACTTTCTTCAGGGAATTTCATCTTTCCATGTGTTAGAATAACTTAATGTACTCACTTAGGTCTGTACAGACTAGGAACTGATGGCGGAAGTCTCTTGCCTTCCTTGAGTTTGACCAGAGATTCTCACCTGCATCACATAAGACCTCCATTCATGGGAAGCTGGCATACTGAATAATATGTTTGTTTTCCTGCTAGCTGGTGTACATAAATACCAACTTAGTAAGTGGACATGCCAGGTAATAGAACACTTTCTGCCTCAGATCCTTAACCACGTTCCTTAAGAGGCTAACCCTCTTGGAGCTGCATGGGTCAGGAAGCACTTCCACCAAATGCAAAGGAAAAATCCAATTTCACTTATTTGATGTAATTTTAATTGGAACATGAAGACACGGGTTAAATTACTTGAGGGTTAGCCAAGAAGGTCATTTTAATAAAGTGAAAATAAGGTCACACTACTGTTTGAATTCAGGTATCTTCTGTATAAATGTTAACTCAGCAAGATGGAGGAGAATAGTACCAGAGTGACTGAGAAGATCTCAGAACGCTGAGAGGTGGCTTTTAGCCCCTTAGTCAGTACCAGGATTTCTAGCGTTTCTTTCATGGTACTCTGTAAACCAGCAGAAAGCTAGGGTGTTAAATGTGCACACCGAGGACCTAAGCCCGAGCTGGGCATGGATTTGCATGTTTGGAATCCCAGCCACTCTGGGAAACCAAGGCTAGATGATGAGCTCAAAGCCTGCCTGGGTAACGTAATGAGACCCCATTTGGAGGCAAAAAGGAACAGCCTGAGGGGGTGGGTCTATTTCTATATCTGCAAATGGGCATGGTGCGACTGTACAACAAACTGCAAAAGGGAACATTACCGCCTGGTCACTTATCAGTAACTGTGTGGCCCAGGGCAACACAGACGTTAAAAGGATCTCTCAAACTGCAATCCTAAGAAAGTCAGTTACATCCCCCTTAATTTTTCAGTTAGATTCTTTTATGTAGAAATAGGAAGCATGCTAAAGCTACTCCTCCCCTAAAACGTAATTGGAAGTGTTTAGTGAACTGTACCTTTTCATAGATGTGAGAGTCAATGTATAAAGATGGAATTCTTCAGGATGGATTTACCATGTCTTAAAAAAAGGTTGGACGTTTATTTCGTTTTCCCTTTTTCTATTATGTTAACGTGTTTCTTATCCAATCTGGAACGTCCTTAGGGTAAATAAATGTATCACGTTAATAAATATCATGCATTGCTTACTATACACTGAGCTGTTTGTTTCATATGTAACAGTAATCACATTGATAAGTCCTTGTTTCCTATAAATGCCAACACTTGTTTCTTATACATGCAAATACCGTTTGTTCTAGAACTCCTATTAGAACCTCAAACTGGGGTCACTTGAGTTAGTCTCTGAATTTCTTTCCAAGGCAGCAAGTGAAGGAGTAGGGGAGACAGTTTAAGAAAGAAAGAAAAAAGGAGTACTTCGGATGATAAACTGTGGCTCACTCTGCCCAGAAGAGTGCTCTCCCATCTTGTAGTAAGGGCTTTATAATTGAAACTGCCCCTCAGTGCAGTTATAATCAGCATACCGCCTACTGACGTTGCCTGGGCGGGGTCTGTACACAGTCACTCACGTGCGTGCTTAGATAGCTGTAGAATAAATTTTGGTTCCTCTTAACTGTGGTGGATTTGTGAAGTGCTCTTTTAAATAGTGTGAGAAATCAAACTATTGTTTGTTCCATGTCACGGAGGGTGAAAGCTCTTTAACATTTGGCTGTAAATCGGAATCATTTAGTTTTTTTTTTAAGCTTAATTAACTTTTAATTTGCTAAAATGCTGCTCGATAGGGAGGCTTGTTGTTTGTTTGTTTGTTTGTTGTTGTTTTCCTCACTCTCCAGTTATGCTGTGCAGCCAGGGCTGAAAACTACCAAGAGGTATCAAAGACGGTCCAGTGTGTGGATCGGGAGTTTTGATCAGAGCATAAACCTGTGGCAATGCCTTTCTCCACAGCAGAGAATTTCTAAGCAAAAGGAAAAGACCCGGAAGGGTTCCCATAGATCTGCACATACACATTAAGGATTGCTCTCGGTATTAGCAGAAATAGGACCTCAGAGCACACTCCGCCCTGGCGCTTACAGCTTTGCCGGCCGCACTCGCCCGCCCCGCCCACACAGCCCGCCCCTCGTCCGCTCGCCCCGCCCCGCTCCGCTGGCGCGCCACTCACTTCCTCTCGCGAGGACGTCCAAGCGTCGGCGCCGCCGGAAGCTTCCTCTGAGCGCGGAGGGCGGAGGGAGAGGGCGGGGAAGGCTGCTGGCTAGGTGTAGGTCGGGTTTGTGACTCTGGCAGGTACCGCTGCAGGCAGGACTCTGCGCCAAGGCTAGTGGCCCGGTGCTCCTGCGGCCTTCCCCTGAGCATCGTTGCAGGACCGTCCCCATGCTGCGCTTTCCGACTTGTTTCCCATCCTTCCGGGTGGTGGGAGAGAAGCAGCTGCCACAGGAGATTGTTTTCCTGGTCTGGTCGCCCAAGCGGGACCTCATTGCTTTGGCCAACACTTCAGGCGAGGTAAGTGAGCCTGCGAGGAACCCGTCACGCCTCCAGCCTCAGTTTCCCCTTTTGCAGAAATGGCGGATCAGCTGTCTGCCCTGCCCCTACATCATCACATCGTGGCAGTTGACCTCACGTAAAGGACCCTCTCTGCTAAACGTGGTTTATAGTTCTATTTCCTTTGTGGTTAAAAGAACAAATGCCCACAAAGTTGTGCACACTCAGGTAGCCGTGAATTGATCTGGCCAGGGATGCACCATCCGAGCAGACTCCACAGACTCCACCCAGAGATGGCTTTCAGAAGAATAAGATGAACTGTTGTCACGTCTAGCTGGAAATGTGTGTGTGAAGTTGCTACGGAGGATGCTTCAGAGTGTTTACATCTTGGTGACATCTAGCTAACTATTTAAAAGATCATTAAGTTTACAGGCCGGTGTCTCACAGGATTCCTGGCAGAACGTGTGCGAGCGTTGCCAGTGGAACATGCTTTATCGGGTATATGACCAAAGCATACTCCAACTTTCTGTCGAGAATTACTGTTTACTCGGCAGCCATCTTGAAAGGAAACCTTCACCCATGCCTGTTTTCTCCTCCCCTTTTGGCAGTTTTACCCTGACAGTAGCCAGGTAACTGGTGTGTATGCAGCCAAGTATGGAAAACTAGATGGGAGGGCGATCTAGGGAAACTTAGTGTGCCCAGTTGCATTATCATGGTGACTGCCATGCCTTTGCCCTGAGATCCATGGCCAGAGCGTGACGTAGCGGAAAGCACGGGCTAAAGTCGCAGTTGTTGTTATTTTACTTTGCCACGCCTACCCTTTGGTGCTGTTGGTGTGACTGCTTTTGTTGTCGGCTTGGATAGTCTTCACCTTTACCAAAAACTAAGTTTAAAAGGGCCTGGAGACATGGCTCAGCAATCACGAGCACTTGGTGTTCTTGGTCAGGGTTTGGCCCATAGCGCCGGTATAACAGGAACGCCAGTTCCGGGGAGCTCAGATGCCCTTCTATGGCCTCCTCAGGCACTGACTGCCCAGTTATGGTACAAATGCATTCATGTAGGCATGATACTCATACAAGTATGTTTAGGGTGCAGGGTAAGTTGGGCCTTCTCAGTTCACCCGTGTCTTTGAAAATATCTCATATTCATTCAGACACTGTTCTCTTTTGTTCTTTGGATAGCTAAGTACTCAAATAATAATTAAACAATTTTATTCTGTGGATCTAGGTCTCTTTTATTTCTGAAGATGAGTCTGCAAGTTTCTGCTATTTACATCTTTTCGTCTTAGGTTTTACTTCATCGACTTGCAAGTTTTCATCGAGTTTGGAGTTTTCCGCCAAATGAAAATACAGGAAAAGAAGTGACCTGTTTGGCCTGGAGACCAGATGGCAAACGTAATGATGATGCTATAAACATACTCTTCATTTTCACAAAGTATATTCTAAAAGGAAGCCTGTTTTATAAAAGAATACATTTTTCTTGGAATATTTTAGTTATGATTTTGTTTCTGTTATCCAGGTCTTACTGTAGAGCCCTGACTGGCCTGGGACTAGAACTTAGAGAGCTCCACCTGCCTCTGCCTTTAAGTGCTGGGACTAAAGATGTGTTATCAACCTGACCTTATATTAGAATTATAAATACTAGTTTGGGATTTTTTTTTTTTAGAATGTTTAAAATTTTTTTCATGTAAGTCTGTTGCTGGCAACAGTGAGCTTTGTGGAACATGGGATCGGAGCCTAACACTCGGCTTGTGTTCTCGCTGCTCTTTTGTCCTGCACTGTTTGACAAGTGTTGGTCACCACTCATCAGTCCATTCAGTGCCATCAGAGCCTTCTTTTCCACCCAATTCATTTAGCACTGAATGTGAGGTTCGTCAATACCCTGTGTGCAGGCAGCTTACCACACCTGAGGGCCTGTCCACTGTGACCATGCCTCCATTTCCACAAGGTCTGATTGTTCGGTGTGTGTGTGAGTGTTTTTACATTGGTAGTTTCTTGTTTTACAGTGTCAGAATAGTAAAATGCTATGGGCTGCAGCCTGAAGTTCATCAGGGTGTCTAACCTGTGGTCTGTAGGCTATACATAGGGCTGTGGATAACAATGAGTGTGGCCCAATACGAAATTGTTAACATGTTCAAAACATGTTTGTTTGTTTGTTTGCACATGCGGTTGCACAGTTTTCCAATGTGGACTGTGTAGATGACAACATTGTATTACTATGGTAAAAGATTGAACAAACCTGAAGGTACTTTTAAAACAAAATGCAAATTACCTTTGTAAAATGAATATGTCCTCTTGCTTGATTTTTTTCTAGATAAATATAAATAAGTACTTAAAACTTCTTTAAAATCGTATTTCTTAAAAACTAAAACATGTAATAGCAAGTAATTTATTTTAAGTAAAACTTTCTACCCTGAAGTTCACTTTTTCTAGTTAAAAGTTCTATTTTAATCATTTTGTTATAATTTGCTGGTATATTTCTTAAGCTTCTGTTTTTCATATTTTTACTGTGGAGTCCTTATTCCTGGTTCATTTCTCTGATGAACTGTAAATTGTGTGTTCTTTTTTAAATTAATATAAAAGTATTTATATATAAATTAGGGTATATCAAAATAAAAAAAAAAAGAATGCAAAAAAAATCATATCACCTAGCAATAAATGTGTTTTGGTGAACCATTTTGACAACACTCCCTGATAAAATATGTGTGCAGAGATCCATTTGTGCACTCCCATCAGAATTCATTTAATACATATTATTCCAATACATTTTGTTCAGGCTGATTGTTCAGGCCAAATAGAAACAGATTTGCGACGTTAAATGAGCACATACCATTGTATTTATATATTGCACTTTACATCTTTTGGTCATAATGCTTATTTTATTGCCAGTTTTCAGCTTTTAAGCAGTGGATAAGTTAAGTATTCTGAACAGGTAGGAGAACTTGGTGTGATTAACTCCTTAGATTAATTCCTAAATACAGAATTTCCAGGGGCCAAAGGGATGGCTCAGTGGTTAAGAGCACTAACCCTGGTTTGATTCCCAGCACCCGTATAGCAGTTCACAACAGTCTGTAACTGTAGTTTCAGGGGACCCAACACCCATGGCAAAACACAAATGCACATAAAATAAAAGAATAAAGGAATTTTTAGGAATGCTTTAAAATACCACACGCATCCTCTACGTTTTCTTAGAAGATGAGTAAAGTGTATAAATCAGAGGGACGTGGCTATGTAGATCAGTGTTTGTCGCCAAGCCTCAGAGCCGAAGAACCTGACCTACAGTCCACGCTTGATGAGAGAAGAGAAATGAGCCCCGTAAATTGTTCTCTGACTGCCACACATTTTGAGGACTTAAGTAAAGGAGATCCAGGAGAAATCATTAAAGCCAAGTGTGTGTTAAAATGTGTCTCATATAAACAGAATTTTATGTTTTTATTAAAGCAGTCATTTCAAATCATTTTAAGTTTTTTGAGAATGGTGGCTGGAGCCCTTGCCTGGTGGTGCAGGCCTATAATCCCAACTATTTGGAGTTCTGAGGCAGGAGGATAACTGACTTGAGTGAGTTTGAGGATAGCCGTGGCAACTTAGTGAGACCTTTTTTCAAAATAAAAAGTAAAATGGGCTGGATTTTAAAGGACATCTGGGTCATTTCCATTTGCTAGCTAACACAAATAAAGCTGCTATTAGTATTTGCTTGAAAGAGAGTGCTAGGGATATAGCTTAGTAGTAGAATGTGTGAGGGAGCTTAGGTTTAGTTCCCAGCACAGCAAAAAAAAAAAAAAGCCAGAACAAAAGACATAAAGATGGGGGGGGGACAGGCTGGTTTAGCCTTCTTCAGGCAGTGGCTTGTAGGAGTGTCAGGTGAAACTCTGCTTTGAAGCTCTGAAATTGTGCGTGTTAGGAGATAATGACTTACCTAAAGGAACTACATTAGATAATTCAGCCACAGTCAGAGGTATCTGTTCACCTTGTTTCTTAGCATGGGATGGAATAAAGAGAATAAAAAGATTTTAAGCAAACAGCAAATGGAGCCACTTCCTGTCTTGTAGGCTTTTGAACAGGGCTGGGGGAGATAACAACGATGGTATATATCTTGTGAATAATCTCCCGGCACCTGTTAGATATTTTCTTGTTGAAAGCAGGTCCCAGTCTAGAGACTTTGTTGTGTAAGTTAATAAATAGAATATGTGGGAAGATAGTAGACAGGTGAAGTAGTTTGAACATGTGACAATAAGCTTAAGTAATAGGCATAACTATATGCAAGGATCTCTTTACTTTCTAAAATATTACCTAAAGGAATAGATAAACCCATAAAAGTCTCACCAACGTGGCTCTTTAAACAGGAGCTGAACAAAGAAACAATGGAAATGTTAATGTGAACAGGAGAAAGCCCAGGAGGCCTCACCCTGCACAAGGAACTACAGGCAACTAAGAAATGTGAGAACAGGAGACATGGTCTTCCTCAGGGAAGAGTACACAATCGTCTATCCATTACAAGTGGGCAGCCCTGGAAGCGTGCAAGTAACATACAAACTGAGCAGATTGTATATATGTACTCAGGAATATGTATATGTATATACGTAACAACAGTTAATTGAAAGAAGCCAGGCCGTGGTGGTGCACACCTTTAATCCCAGCACTGGGGAGGTAGAGGCAGGTGAATCTCTGAGTTTCAGGCCAACCTGGTATACAGAGCAAATTCCAGGACAGCCAGGGCTACACAGAGAGATCCTGTCTCAAAAAATGAAAACAAAGAAAAATTAAAAAAGGGGTGGTATGAATTTGGAAGATTTGGAAGAGAGCAAGGAGAGGTATATGGGATGATTTGGAGGGAGGAAAGGGAAAAGGAAATGATGTAATTATAGTCTCAAAAAATAAAAGCTGGAAAACTAAAAAAATTGCTTTAGTTACATTTGCTTGTGATGTGTGGGACGCCTGTGCTGAGACAGGACAGCCTGTTTGTCTCCATTCTTCCACCCTGTGGCATCCGGGGAAAACTCAGTCAGGCCAGTAACCAAAGTTTCCACTTGCTGAGCCGTCTTGCTGGCCCTCAAAAAAGAATTTTTAGGTAATTAGAATGTGTTTGAAATAGTAAAATTGGACAGTAAGTGAAATCATGCTAATTTAGTCTGATTATTTTCTTACTTGTTTTAGTTTTGGCCTTTGCTCTCGCTGATACCAAGAAGATTATTTTGTGTGATGTAGAAAAGCCTGAAAGCTTACACTCTTTCTCCGTGGAGGCTCCGGTTTCCTGTATGCATTGGATGGAGGTGACTGTGGAAAGCAGGTAGAAAATCATGGGGAAGACTTGGGATGTTTTCCAAGCTTGTTGTCATGTTATTTCTGAGACATGTCCTTGCTCTATGGCTAGGCCATCCTCAAGCTTGAGATCCTTTTGCTTCTCTGTCTCCCAAATGTAGGGTGATCGTGGACATTTTACAGGCACCAGCAGCTGGAATTTTCATTGTTTAGAGTGGAAATGACTGTCAGTGCTGTGATTCCGTGTGCCTGCAGCTTTAGATAGAGTGGGTGTGCTTATTTTATTTGTGTGTGTGCCGTTTGTTTTGCAAGGAGCTCTGTCCTGTGTTAATGGATATTCCTAGGGCATGAATAGTGCTGGATGGAGCAGACAGCCTGATGGGTTCCTTCTGTGTTCTTGGCCTGGGTCTTTCCCCTGTTCCCTGGAACAGTTTTTCCCTAGTCTGTGTAGATGAGGGAATGCCTGGGTTGATGTGAGGAACTTCTAAGGCATCAGTGACACCACTGGCTCATGTTGGGGACAGAAGGATTTTTGAAAATTGAGTCCTTTTTTCCAGTAGTTTTTTTTCTTACTGATTTTCACTAAATTATTATCAAATGAAGTTATAAATCCTGAATGTTAATTGACAACTTTCTTAAGCAGTACATAAGAAACAGGGGACAAGGATTTAGCCCGAGTTTGAAATTCATTAAAGATGAGCCAAAGTGATCAACCATCTTCAGATGCTCAAGGATAACAGATAGTTACGTGAGTTTAGAAGGTGAGGGAAACAGAACATGTCCAAAGGGAGATTCTAGTACTGTGTGTTCCAGGGTGAAAACCATGATTTCAGGTCACTGCTTTCTCACTTTCTCAGCCATTTACTTCTGATTGTATTTGGAGGTAGAACTGAAAAAGAAAAGGCAATAAAGATATTCCTGAGCCATCCATGGTGGTGCACACCTATAATCCCAGCTGTGAAGAATATTTCAGGAAGCTGGAGGATGCCTCAGCAGTTAAGAACACTTCCTGCTCTTGCAGAGGACCTGGGTTTGGTTTCCAGCATCCACACAATGGCTCACAACTATCCATAACCCCAGTTCCAGGCATCTGCTGCTCTCTTCTGACCTCAGGCAGCAGGCACATATGTGGTGTATACACATCCTTGCAGGCAGAACACACATTCACATAATAAATCCAAAAAGAATAAAAAATATAGACTATTCAGAAATAATGGCAAATGGCATAGTTTTATATACCCACCAGACTGCCACCTCCCCAAGTCGGTATAAGCCATAGAACCAGTTATTAAATGATACAATAATTACTCTAAGTTGCTTTAAATGATTCTTAGCACTTTGTTTACTGTGGTTTCTAAGATCAAATTCAGAAATCATGAGCTCACAGTTTATCTGAATATTGAATACATATAAATATATTTCATATGCTGACAATCATTTCTTGATATTCCTCTATATGTACAGTGAGTAGGTGTTTGTCGGTTTGTTTTGAAACAAAAAGCCCAATTCCCTCTTCGTCTTATCACACAGGATTGCTAACAGTGTTTTATATGTATCTCTGTGGTAAAATTATAAAATTAGGAATCTTTTTTTACTGCATTTATTTTTAATGGAAAGAGAAGTCGAATCTTTGCTGTTGTGTGATACTTGGTTCCCCCTCCCTTTTAGTGTCTTAACATCATTTTATAATGCTGAGGATGAATCCAACCTTCTCTTGCCTAAGCTGCCCACACTGCCGAAAAAGTACGTATCGGTTTTATTTCTCTTGAATGAACCCTGCCATTTCTATTCTGCTTTAACATGTTACCAGTTTCCCATGCATTTCTCAAGAGTAAACCTTATCTCTCTTTTCTCTTATCTCTTATTTTCTTATAGTTACAGCAACACCTCAAAAATATTTAGGTAAGTATACCTTTCTTATTTTCAAATGAGGTGGTCTTTTATTATTTGAAAGATAATATTGAAGGATGACCCAATTTATGTTTTTGTTTTAGTGAAGAAAATTCTGATGAAATTATTAAGCTCTTAGGAGATGTCAGGTAAATTTTACAGATGTCTTATTTTATTTCTTGAAGTTGATGTTTTGTGTCTGTGGCAGTTTTCAGAACGTGAGCAGCGGATTCTTCATCTTGTTACTTCACTGTTGACATTGAAATCTCTGAACAGCATACAGATAGCAGTGTCTATTGTGTGGCCATTGACTTTTCTAAATTTTAGTAATGTCGTAGTGCATCTGAACAGGATAGAGGTGCTAGGGTTTCTAGATTTAATTTGAATTTCCCAAGTTTTAAAGCCTAATTAATGTATTTTTTATTACCATCATAGGAACTGATGGCACTGTGTGTTAGTTGGCAGATGGATCATTTCATTACTGATTGTGTGAAATACAGTTGGTACCAGGGAATTTTACCAACAGAATTTTTTTGGGAAGCTATTGGGAAATCTGTTGTTCATTTTGAAAAAAAAAAAAAATAGTAGCAGGCCTTAGTAGCGGGGCTTGCTCTGTGTGCAGAGCAGCTGTAAGCTTCGGTTGGCAGCTTCTGTCTCAGCTCTGCTGTCAGCGTGTTGCGTTGTTCTCAATCAGGCTCAACATCCTTGTCCTTGGAGGAAGCTCTGGATTTATTGAGCTTTATGCTTATGGGATGTTCAAAATTGCCCGAGTAACAGGGGTAAGTTCTTCAAAATTTTCAGTTTCTCTTAGAAAACAGCAGCTGATTTACTTACAGAACAAGGAGAGGGCAGGTTAACTTTGTTCACGTTGAAATGTTTAGAGGTTAATTTTAGTAAGATAGAATTTAGTGTTCCTGTGTTTGTAGCGGTCAGGAGCTACTGGTGGAACTAGTCAAGTTTTTCCCTTTTACAGACTGGCATGGTCCACTTGATTATGATTGGTTGTTTTTAAGTCTGCAGTGGGCAGGAGTGAAAGTGGGTGATTGGCATGTGAAAGCAGTCACAAAAGCAGCCCTCAGCTCGGTACCAGCTCTCCCTGGGTTGTGAAGTCTTCATTTTCTCCGTAGCTCGCTCTTCTTACTCAGGAAGGGGGAGAGTATCTCAGATTCTATGGATTGTCTTGGTTCTCCAGTATTTGGTGTGGGCCCCTTCAAGGGAGGAGGACAGACAGAGAGTGTTGGTGTGTCCTTGGGCCACCCCATAGCTATGTCAGGAACCAGGGTTATGCATTTCTACTTTTTAAAGTTTGTGTGAACTTTTGCTCCCATTGTTGTAAGCAGATGCAGCCTGTCAGTATAGCAAATGTATTGGCATGGCGCTAACTGTCTTTGCAGATTGCCGGTACTTGTCTTGCTCTGTGTTTATCAAGCGACTTGAAGTCTTTATCAGTGGTCACAGAGGTTTCCAGCAGTGGGGAAGCAGAGGTTTCATATTTTCAGGTGAGTATTAGACACTTACAGCAATAGCAGGTACATGGGGGTTTTGTTGTTGTTGTTTGTTTTTCGAGACAGGGTTTTTCTGTGTAGCTTTGGAGCCTGTCCTGGAACTCACTTTGTAAGCCAGACTGGCCTCCAACTCACAGGGATCTGCCTGCCTCTGCTTCTTGAGTGCTGGGGATAAAGGTATGCTACCATTGCTTGGCTACATACATGGTTTTTATAGAGAGTTTTTTCCTTGGTACTAGGAATTGAACTCAGGGTCTCACATGTGTAGAGCAGGCCCTCTAACAATGAGCCATACCCCACTCCTTACAGGTTTTAATTACTCATATCACTAGAGTCTAAAAATAAAATATAAAAGCTTGTTTATGATTTCTAAATCCTATATATTGAATGCTATTGTACGGAATATTATTTCTTTCACACTGCAATTTAATTTCTATAGTTAAAAACTATTTTGATGGTCTATTATGGCCTTACTGATTGGTTACTTGACCAGTGTAGCTTTATACTGAATATATCTTTAGGACTTTGTCTTTTCTAGTAATGAAAGGTCACTTACTATCTGACAAGTGCTTAGTGCTTGAACACAGTCATGTACTGGGTAGGTGCTACCGTTGTCCTCATTTGTAGGTAGGACTGCAGGCACACAGGAGTGTAGTAACTCAGTGCTGTTGCAGGATTGGAAAGTCATGCTAGGCTTTCTGCTTCCAGCTGTGTTCTCAGCCAGCGCATTGCCACATGCGTCAAGTGATCACTTGGGATGGGGGAACATCTTTTAAACTGTGGTTTATGTTGTAGACTAGGATACTGACTAGGCTTCTATATTTAGATCATAGCCATGCTTTGTCAAGAAGTCTTCCCAAGTATTTCTTCTGAGCTGTCCCAATGCTTTAACCTAAGTATGTGTGAACGCTCAGAAGTGGGAAGAAAAGAATAAGAGATGTGGTGTTTGCAGTCCTTCCTACAGTCTCTGTTCAGAACATCAAAGAGCCCAGACTGTAGCTGTTTGCATTTCTCTTATTTGTGAGGCTGAGAAATTGTTATCACGTTTGTATCTGAGCTCTCATAAAGTGATTTTTTTTTCTGTGAGGTTTGTGTTAGGTGTGTGTTTTGTTGTAGTTTTGAGATTAGAGCTCATGAGCCCTAGGCTTTGCCTCCATCTCACTGCATATAGCTGAAGACGACCTTAACTTCCTCCTCCTGCCAATACCTCCCAAACACTGTGATCACAGATTTATGCCTCCAAGCCCAGACACAATGGATAATGACAACCTCATTGAAAAATGACTCATACTCCTGATATTCGTGTTTTAATCCACATCCTTTAGTTATTTTTACTTGTATTAAAATTTTACATTAATCTCTGGACATTTTAAATATTCTCATAATGGTGTTATAGGTTATTGCATCTGTATCTCACAAAAGGGAGGGATGGCTCAGAGCTGGGCCCTAGGTGGAAATCTCGAGGTAGTCACTTACTGGTTTCCAAAATCCATTGTGCTTAATGGGCAGAATTCTGCTAAGAGGCTCTCTGGCATGTAGTTAGATACAGACCCTTCTCTGTGCTAAGGACTTGTTTGTTTTTGAGCTGGGCGAGATTGATTTATCTTCAAAACAAGCAAATGCTCCTGTGACCCATTTTATTTATTGTTTTACTTTATAGCTTGAAACCAATCTGCTGTATTCCTACTTACCCGAAGTAACTCGGATGGCCAGAAAGTTTACTCACATCTCAGCTCTCTTACAGGTATGAATCTAAAACTTGCTTCATGTTAGCATTTTACTGGAAGTTTCTAATTTTCCATAAAGAAAAACCACCAAAAGTTTGTTGTAAAGCTACCTGCAATAGAAGTGCTATAAGCTAATCTTATAATATTTGTTAAAGCAAATGTTGAAAATTTAATTGACAGTCTCCTGACCAATCCTGTTAATTGCCTCCAAAAGAAAAGGGGAAAATCCTGTAAATCTTTTAAGCTATTCATAATGAAAATGCAACTTAAAACAAATTATAGATAAATTGTGGAGAAAGAGTCTTCATATGACTCAGCTTTTTTTCATAATAAATCCATCCTAAAGTAGCTCATAGTTTTGTAGGTGAGCAGTTTGGACTAGACTGATCCAGATGGTTCTTTAGACGTATGGCTGATGTAGCTCACTTTAAAGAAACTGATCTTGCAAACAGATGTGTGTCCCAGTGCTGGAGTGGCTTTGTCTCTGCTCTGCATCCTCTTCTAGCAGCTCGACTATGCTCGTCCACATGGCGATGGCCACAGAAGTCTCAGCAGCGTGAGTCTAAGGAGGCAAAGACTTCTGAGACCTTGGGCGCAGTCACACTGTTTCTGATGTGTTGTTAGAACAAGACACAGGCCGGGCTAGACAGTGTACCCGGATGGAGCCCCTACAAAGATTTACTGATCTTTTGTTTGCTTTACTCCGGTTCTTATTTTGATTGATGTTCTGGTTTCTAGAGGTTGGTATTTTCTTAGGACCTGTCTGGCAGTTGAGAGCTGAACACAGCAGCATGCGATGGTATGCATGAAATATAAAAAGCACAAGGATACTTGTTTTCCCAGACACAATCCTGGGAATGTGTTGTTGTAAATTTGTAAGAATCACTGGATAATTTAGTTTCTTAGCTAAGTGATTACCAAAGCGTAGCCAGGCTCTTCTTTTTCCTACAGCTTTAATGAGTTAGAAGAGTAGTTGAAAGTAAACTCTGGATTTCTCTGATGCTTAGCCAAAGAAGAATGAAATAACGTGTTGTTTTGATTTTTTTACTATCTTTTTTGTTAATAGTATATAAATTTGTCGCTGACTTGTATGTGTGAAGCATGGGAAGAAATACTGATGCAGATGGACTCTCGTCTCACCAAGTTTGTGCAGGTAATGAACTCTCCTGTGGAGATAGAGTACATTCTCTCTGTTTGTTTTATGAGATATATGGGGTCAGAACTGGACAAGGTGGTTCAAGCTATAATCCCAACACTCAAAAAGACAAGACAGAAAGTTTGCCATGAGTTCAAGGTTGATGAGAGCTACAGAGCTACCTAAAGGTGGCAGGCTGGAGAGATCCCTCAGTAGTTAAAAGCATTTGTTCCTCTCGTAGCAGGCCCAAGTTCACAGTGGTTGGCTCACATCCGACTTGTAACACCAGCTTCAGAGAACTCTGATGTCTTTAGCCTCTGAGGGTACCTATACTCATGTGGGTGTGCATATACACACGCACATGCGCACACACATACACATGTGATTTAAAATAAAAATCTTAAAAAAAGAGTAAAATTAGTTTGATTTGTAAAAGGCTAAGATCATTATTTGTTTCAGATGGGTTGATATACCCTCAGTATTTTGGGGGTGTGCAAAAAGAATTGTGCTCGTCAGTTTTCTGTTGCTGAAACAAAGAACTGAGGCTGGATAATCTATCAAGAACAGATGTTTACTAAGCTCCTAGTTTCAGATTCCCAAAGTTCAGGGTTGTGTAGCATCACTTGTTCTCCGAATACTGAGGAGGGTTCATTCCAGGGGCTGAAAGGATTGGTAATGGCTCAGGACCCCCAAGACCTAGCTCTCAACACAAAGGGGTGGAGGGCAAGGGGCTAAGGGACAAAGACAGGAGATAGAGAAGGAGGGAGAAGGGGGAGGGAACAAGAGAGAGGGGAAGGGGTACTTGTCCTGGAGGGGGACAAAGGACTGCCTCTGGAGAGGAGACAGAAACGGCACATAGGAAAATGGTGGTTTATAAAGGTTAAAGGGGAAAGCCCGTGTTAGGATGAGGTGCTTAATTTTAATTGGGCATGTTAATTAGGGGAGCCAAAGGGGACTTTTGATTACTAGACTTCAATACTCTGATAGCTGGACCTTGGCAGTCGGCCTCTGGAGAAGTGACCAAATAAGAGAATAGGTCTTGGTGGCTCGCTTTAGGAATGTAATGTAATGGTTCTTTAGCAAGGCAGGGGGACTGAGGGAGAAGGACAAGGCCTGCCAGAGCCATGTTTGCTATGCTCGGGCTGCCTAGAGTCCCTTCAGTGGCATCTTGGCAGGAGCATATTAGCAAAGGAAGCCAGGCAGTGTGGTTGGGTAGTCTCTTTAGCAGTCACTCTTGGAAGCACTAGCCAGGGTCCTCTGAGTGTCACCTTCGCTTCTTCCCAATGACTTACCCACCTTCCATCCTCACCTACTTCTTAAAGAGTCCCCAGTTTAAATGTCATCACACCGAGGACAGGCCTCCAGCAGATGAACTCTTGGGGGACAAATCACACCCAAACCATGGTAGACTCTCTTCCCTTTGGTGGGTGGGGTGGGGAGGAAGGGCAGGTCTTGAAATAGAGGAAGAAGATTGTGATCTTGTTATTTTGAATAAATATACTGATTATTCATAAAATACCTATCTTTTTTTCATTTTGTCTAGGAAAAAACTACAACGACATCAGTGCAGGATGAGTTCATGCACTTACTGCTGTGGGGGAAAGCCAGGTGCGTGCACACCGGGTGCTTTTGATCTGACTCTCTTTGCTGCCTTCTTCTGACAGTGATTATTTCAAAAGTAATTATTTTCTCTGTAAAAACAAAATACAAGTTCTGCTATAAGACCCCCCCTACGTGTGAGTTTTTAGGGTTTTTCATGAACTTTTTATATAAATGTAATGATTTTGTCTATATGTATGTATGCTGGATGTGTAAATGTCTCAGAACCTTTATCCATGCTAACCCTTTCCTTCCTTGTACCTTGGGTAGATCTGCCCAGGGTGACAATTAGCATAACCTTCTGGATGTTTGGAAATGTATAGTTTATTCATCTCTGGGTTCTGGTGTGTCAGCTCTGTCTTTTGATGGGTGTTGTTCCAGCATCGTGTTTGTACTTAGAAGTGTAGGTTTTAAATGGCACATCCAGAGTTTGAATAGAGAAGTTACTAAAATACTTTTTCTTAACTTTTTTTTTGTTCTAGTGCTGAACTTCAGACTCTGCTGATGAACCAGTTAACAGTGAAGGTGCTGTAAAGTGTATTTGTTTAAATGGTTGTTAACACAGTTTTAGCTTTTTTCTTTTTGGGAATGACATATAGTATCCTAGTTATATGCTAAATGTATTTTCTTCTCTTAACTAGGGCTTAAAAAAGCTTGGCCAGTCTATAGAGTCATCATATTCCAGTATACAAAAATTGGTTATAAGTCACTTACAGAGGTATGGAGGTGATACAGAATTTTTTGATACTGCATTTATACATACATTGGTCATCTTTCTGCTTCTTTCTCTCCATTGTCTGACATTCTCTTTTCAAGCTGTTTCTAGCTATGCACTGGCATTTTAGGGAACTCAGCATACCCAAGATTAAAGTCAGTAATGACAATTCTTTTTTGTGAAATAGTTTTCCAACATTTTTTAACCAGGCTGAACTCTATTTGGGCTTCCCTCCCCCCATCATTTAACAATGAAATAGGCCTCATGGCTTCTAATATGTTACTTTTTTTTTTTTTCATTTAATATATTGGCAATTTGTTCTTGTCATCTTCATTTCCCTCAAGAGTTAGTCATGTGACTGACCCAGTGTTCCTCAGTATTAGGCCAAGGCTTGCTCCTGGATCCTCCAGGCCTACTGCTGTTTCTGTGAATAGCAACTTGAGTGAAGTAGTTTGTTACTGGCTGCTGAGTGTTTGATTAGCATTTTGACAGCTTTCATCATGGGTACCTAGACGAGCCTGAGTCCTCTGAGGTCCCAGAGTACTTTTTGCATTGGTCTGTTCCAGACCATACTGTCTGTTGACTTCACTTTCCCTAGTGAGTCTAATGTTGCACCTTAAAAGCTTGCACTACATTTGCTTTGCTCTTAGAAGCAAGGCCTTTTGGGCCTTGAGCGTGCCTGCCTTTCTGCTTTACCCATACTAGGAGTCACTTGGTTTTCCAAACTCGATGATGTCTTCCACCCAAGGCTTTTCTTTCTTTTTTTAAATCTCTCTCTTTTTTTAAATAAATACCCTTTCCTTGATTTGTTTGTTAACTTATTTATAATGGTGCTGGGAATGGAGCCCGGGGTCTTAGGCATGTTTGGTAAACTCTGCTATTGAAGTCCAGCTCCAGCTCCATATAAGGACTTTACATCATCTCCGTTCTTTGCGGAGCACTCTCACCTCCTGTCACTGGAGTTCTTCAGCTCTTGGCTCCATTCGTGCCATCAGAAAAGCCCTCGGTTTCTGGAGTAGATCAGGGTCTTCATTTCACCTGTGTATTTCCCTTAAGGCCTTCAGGAAGATGTGCTGTATGACTGGTTGTCTTTACCATTGTTTTCCACTGTGCCGCCAGCATCTAAGGTCTGATATGAAGTCAGTTTAAAAATACTTGTGAGGACAGCCTGGTTTGTATAGTTCCAGGCTGGTCAGGCCCTACTTATTTTTTTTAAATATATTCATTTATTTATTTATTATGTATACAATATTCTGTCTGTGTGTATGCCTGCAGGCCAGAAGAGGGCACCAGACCCCATTGCAGATGGTTGTGAGCCACCATGTGGTTGATGGGAATTGAACTCAGAACCTTTGGAAGAGCAGGCAATGCTCTTAACCTCTGAGCCATCTCTCCAGCCCCCAGGCCCTACTTATTAAGAGCCTGTTCTTTAAACAGAAGTGTCTGTTGTTGAACAATGTCCATATGGTAAAGTGCCAGAATTGGGACTCGAGGTGCGGATCAGTTGGTAAGAGCTTAACAGGCACAGGACAGAGTCTGATCATACCAGATAATCTAATCCGGTGGGTTTGTGTTTTCAGTTTAGTTGTCATGATGGGCGAATGATTCTTTTAGTTCTTAGAATTAGTTCTGGGAAACAGTTCTTTGCTGTAGAAAGATTGTTATGCTTGGTTTTATTTCTGAGATGAAATAGCGTTCAGCAGGTAATTGCTGACCTTGGCGATAGTAATGCTGCTTATCTCTGCTCTTTGCTAGCGGGTCCGAGTCTTTACTGTATCATTTGAGTGAACTTAAAGGAATGGCTTCATGGAAACAGAAATATGAACCTCTAGGACTGGATGCTACGTGCATTGAAGGTACTGACGGAGTTTCTCAGTAGTCTGCATTAGATACAGTTCGCTTATTCAGCAAGTGACATTTGTTTGTTTGTTTTCTTTAGATGCTATTACTGCTGTGGGCTCTTTCATCCTCAAGGCAAACGAACTTCTCCAGTAAGTAATGGGTTACCTAGGAGCCTGGGTGTGAGAATATTTACTTCTTACTTAGATAAGAACCTACCAAGTTGACCAGATTCTCTTAAGTTGAATTTTAGTGAGAATGATGCCAGTAACACAGAGATCATTTAAAGAAAAACTCTATTGCCATTCCATTCCCTCATTCCGAGTTGTCTTTGCAGAGGGAAACAAACATTCGGACTGCTGTGTTTCTTTCTGCCTCTACTTCCTTTACTTCTTTCTCCTAAACACAGTTGTATTTTATTTCTTGTGCCTACCAATTTTCATTCTTTTTGTTTATCTTGATTTTTATGAACCTCGCTGACCTTCTCTCTTGTCTTGTTTTCTTGTATTGTGGCTGGGTCTTCCTGTGTTCCCAGGCTGACCTGAAACTTAGAGCCCTCCTCCCAGCCTTTCAAGTGCTTCAGTCCCAGTGTTCTCCCACCCCCTGCAGGCTTTCTTGTTTTCTGTACCTTCTGTCTCTAGCACAGCCTCCCTGGTGTCTCTGAAGGGGTCTGCCCCATTCTGGCATCCTCTGCCCTACAGGTGCCCTCTCACCCTGCACCGTTAGTTCTGTGCTTCCTGCTTTGCGCCCTGCCCGACTGTTTGCAGAGACACCGCCTCTCTTGCTTTCCTCAGTAGACAGGGCTTTCAGGATCACATCTGATCCTTTCCTGAATTACTCTTCTCCAAAGCACATCCTAAATTTAGTAACTTACACTTTCCCTTTCTTTTTCCTAACCTTACGCAAAATGGATCATTTTGGTGGGAATTAGAATCTGAAGGTGAAATAATTTCTCCTAGAATTTTCACAGCATTGCGCCATTGCTTTGAGGGCTTTTTATTGCTGGTAGGCGGCCATCTCTTGCTTTCTCATGGCTTTGAAGGATGTTTTTATTTCATCTTACAACAGAAGTCTCAGTCCCCGCCATCAGAGGTTCCACAGTAGCGTTTCTAGATGTGGGTCTTTCTATTTGTGTGCTGCTGTGAAGGAGCTGTCAAAACTTTAATCCTACTAACTTACTCTAGTGATTTATTTTTCTCTCAACTGAAGTTGTCTTCTAGAAATAGTGAACTTGATGGGTTGGTTTTTTTTTTTTCCCTCTCCTCCATGTCTCTAATTTATCCTTGTAATTTTTAACTTTGTAGTTTATTTTCTGAGAAAATTTCTTGGCTTAATTGTCCAGTATTACCACTCATTCAAATGCCGTTTATTGAACACTTAATTATATTTTCATTTTATTTTTTATTTATTTTTTTGGGCAGAGTCTTATTAGATAGCCTGGATTGGTTTGAACAACCTATATAGCCCAGAATGGCCTTGAACTCATGATGCTCCTGCCTCTGCCTCCTGAGTACCATGATGATAGATGTGTTCTTCCACTCCACTTTGAATTCTTATCTGTGTTTTAAAGAAGTTCTTGAAACTAAGTATACAGCCTTGAACAAAATTGATTAAAAAAAACCCTCTGCCCTGTTTTGATTATAAAACCTTAGATTATAATGAGGCTTAGATTATAATGTGGTAAGACAGACAATAAACCAACAGATAATTGAAATGAATAAAGGCCAGTAGTTATATAAATAAGGCAAAGAGTGTAAGGTGTGGTTACACAGAGAGCCCCTCATAAACATGGATTCTGTATTCACAGATCCAACCAACCGCAGGTCAAAAATGTTCAGGAAAGGACATTGCATCTTTATTATATATACAGACTTTTCCCTTGCCATTACTCTCTGAATATATTTACACAGCACTGTTTACATTATAATAGACATTGTAACTAGTCTAGAGATGATGACTTATATGCAGACACTACACATCCTTGGGTGTGGGTATCCTGGTGTTTTTTGTTGCTTTTCTGTTGCTGTGATAAAACCCCATGACCAAAGAAACTTAAGAAGGGAAAGGTCTCAAATAGTTAGAGCCCGCAATGGTAGAGTAAATGCATGCTGGCAGGAACAACTGAGAGCTCATATCTTGATTGAAAGCAGGAGGCAGAGAGCACATTAGGACTGGCAGGAGTCTTTTGGCACCTCAAAGCCTGCCCGCAGTGACAAACCCCCAATAAGGCTGTACTTCCTAATCCTTCCAAAACAGTTCCATCACACAGGGACCAAGTATTCAAACAAGAGTCTGTGGGGGCCGTTCTCATTGGAACAGCTACAGCTGGTGTGGAAGAGGAGTCCTGCAACCCCTTCAGTATGAAGACAGCTGTGGAGTCAGAGAGGCCTCAGAGAAGATGAACTTAGGGGGAAGTAGGAAGGGAGTCCTGTTGACGTTTGCAGTGTCTTTGGCATGGTCAGGGAACTTCAAGGGGCAGTGTAGCTGAAGTGAATTGAAAAGAACAAGAGGTGGAATGGATTGAGAGGAGCAAGAGAGGGTGGGCTGTGTATGTAAAACCCACAGGTAGTGTAGAAGGCAGACTTTTTCTCTGGGTGTGTGAGAGGCCTTCGGGAAGTTGGGAGCCACAGGGTAATATGTGGGTTTTATAAAGATCCTTTTCTACATAGTGTTGAAAATGTATTGTTAGGCAAGGAAGACACTGACTGGTCTGACTAGTTTATCATCTTTAGTTATTTTACCACAATTCTTATATCCTACCTAGTACTTATTCTTTATAGACACTTGAGTGTATTGTGTATATCTTGTGCCTTTTTTTTTAGAAACACTGCATGTATTTCCTAAGAATATAGTTAACGTCCTGCACACTGAAGTACATTTACCAGAACTTCAATGTAAATGGAAGTCGCACTTGCACTTCTTGGCTGCTCTTTTCCTGTGTTTTCAGTTTGTCTTTCTCATCTGTCTCTATCCTGCCTTACTATAGGCCAAGTCAGATGTTTTATTAACCAATGGAAATAAAATATACTCACAGCATACAAAAGGGTTATCTTACAGTATTTCTGCCTTTCTGTTTAATCTAAAAGGAAGGTTTTAACTTTAGCGTAGTAAAATAGTGCAATAAAGCAGTTATTAAGTAAGAATCAGATTGAATTTGCGGTGTCCTAAGAATGCCTCATGCTCAGGTGCGGTTGAGGGTTCGGTGCTTCAGTGCTGTGTTTCCAAGCCTGAGCCGTTTCTCCTCCTCCTATGGTTTCTCTTGGTCTCTGCTGGCCTCCAGCTCTGTGCCCCGTCTGCTCTTGAGCTCTGTACTCACCAGTCCTTGGCATTTCTAAATTTGTTTTTATTTCTTCTTTTTATTTTTGAATTTATAATCCTTATACCCCTCCTCTCTCACTGTCTCTAGTGTGGCATGAGAAGATAGAGGGAATAGATGCCAGTGCTCAGGAAACAAACGGGAGAAGCAGCATTGCTTGTTTTACCCATAAAGTATTTTGTGGCTTACCACATTAGCTGAAAGCACATATAAAATATTAAAGTTTCTGTGATTGCCATTCGATATAAATTGAAGACAGGTAAATTACTTGTTCCTTTCAAGTAAGTGAATTACAGCATTATTATAATTACAGAAACTGAGGGGAAACTGAGGCAATGAGCATTTTGTTGTTAGGCTGATTGTCTGGGGCAGAACTTAGCTTTTAGAAAATACACAAAGAAGCACTCTGTTTTCATTGTTGTTGCAAAAGTTTTTTGTCACATCACTTGGTAACTTGTAAAGATGTTATAGTCTTCTGTCAAGTATCTTTATACAGAAAAGTAAGAGACTGGCTTTGTTTAATTCTTGGTGTGATAATACCCTGGTAAAAAGCAGCTTGGCGGGGGAAAGGGCTTATGGTACAGTTCATTGTACAGAGCAGCCGAGGCAGCAGGAACTGAAAACAGCTAGTTACTTTGAGTGCTTTCTACTCATTTTCCACTCCTACCCGAGAAATGCTGCTGCCCACCATGGGCTGGGTCTTCTTCATCAGTTAACACAGTCAAGGCAGTCCCTCACAGGCTAACCTCATCTAGATGCTCCCTCTTGGAGACTCTTCCTAGTGATTCTGCTTCATGTCTTGTTGATCGTTAGCACAAACCATCACAGATGCCAGTTCACTTTTCAGAACCAATCTACAGCGCAGTACTGGGTGAGGGTTTGAAAGACAGGAATGAAAAGTCCCAGTGTTACTTGCTTAGGGTAATTACCTCATAGATGCAATCTTAAGGAGTTCGGATGTGGTTTCTTTAAGATAAAGATTTACAGAAGTAAATTTGGTGATACATGTGTGTAATGCCCAGGGTAATTCAATTTTTGAGAGATCTCATTTATTGTCAGAATCCAAAATCAGCTTAGCATGTCTATTGATGTTAGAAGTGGTGACATCATACAAATTTGTAGTGATGATTTACTTTTGGAGTTAATGTTTTTCTTTTTACTGACCAGTAAATATTGTTTTTAACTGAAAATAATGTTGAAAACTATTTCTTCCTGATTGTTCTGAATACTGAGACTGTTACAGCACAGCACTCAGAACCAGTTACAATCTAAATTACTTACTTTATTTTTTAAAAGAACCACTTTGCCATTTAAACAATATTTTTAGGGATGTGTTTGATGTGTAAAATGCTGTTGCAGGTGCTTAGATGTCATCCAGACAGGATACAATACAACAGTGTTGTATTTGATGACAGTTGGACAATGATGTGTGAACTGCACATGATAATCTTAGTTCTGTTTTATTTTTCTCTTTTTAGAGTTATAGATAGTAGTATGAAAAACTTCAAGGCATTTTTTCGGTGGCTGTATGTAGGTAAGTTGAGTACAAATATAAATCAGATTTAAATTCTTTATAGTTTAATTTTTTTGTGAGAAATATGCTTCCTTAGTGAAAAGAAACTCTTCAAATAAGAGGATTAGTGCAGTAAAGCACATTTAGCCTTGGAAATGTACCTGTAGTTAAAACTGTGTTTCTGGTGACCGTTACAGATCATCTTTCAACCCTTTTTCTTTCCAGCAATGCTGCGAATGACAGAAGACCATGTGCTTCCTGAGCTGAACAAGGTAGTGGCTAAGGGCTGGGTAACCACGTCAGCAAGTGTGTTTACACAGCATTCATAGCAGGGTGTCCCTGTGTAGCCCTGGCTGTCAGGCTGGCCTCTAACTCAGAGATCCACCTGCCTCTACCCCTGAGCACTGGGATTAAAAGTGTACGCCACCACCACCCAGCTTTTTTTTTAATCTCACATCACATTATTATGGCTACCTACCTTTATGATATCTATGTTTTCGTAAAGTTCTGTGACCTGTGAGAAAGCATCCTTATAATCCATACACTAACTTTCTTAAACCTTAAATGCTTGCTTTATTTTCCTTGAAAAGACTATAGCACCTAAGTCAGCACTTGGTATGCAGTAGTTTCTAGTTATCAGGATTGTGGCAGGTACCCATGGTCTCTCCTGCCGTGTGTGTGAGGGGTATGGAGTAGGAATAAGCTGTGTGAGGCCTGCACGCCCACCTGGTCAGAACTCTATGTTCCGTGGAGTCTTTGATTGGGACGCTTTCTTGGTCTTGATTGGCTTTCTTTGTCTCATTTTGTTAATAGATGACTCAGAAGGATATAACATTTGTTGCTGAATTTCTCACTGAGCATTTCAATGAGGTAAGAAATTTATATTTCTGTGGATTTATTTGTTTTTTGTTTTTCGAGACAGGGTTTCTCTGTAGCTTTGGTGCCTGTCCCGGAACTAGCTCTTGTAGACCAGGCTGGCCTCAAACTCACAGAGATCCACCTGCCTCTGCCTCCCGAGTGCTGGGATTAAAGGCATGCACCACCACCACCTGGCTTATTTTTGTGGTTTTTGAGAATAATTTTGCTAACCCTCAGCAGTGGTAAGAAGTAATTGCATTTAATCTAATTTAGTTAAGACCTTAGTGATTACTTTTTAAAAACTATTGAGCTAATCACTGACCGTGCTTACTTAGCACACGTAGTCTGCTTCTTTTTGTGTGTGTCTCTCAGTCTTTAAAAGAGTAGCTGCAGCTATAGCTCTCTTGTAAATTACGTGTCTTTGCTTCAATTTAATATTGCTTTCTTTTTATTTATTTATCCTCCAGGCTCCAGACCTTTATAATCGGAAAGGAAAATACTTCAATGTTGAAAGAGTTGGTCAGGTATGGACACTGGCTTAAACTTGTTTGATTTTTAAGAACTAACCTTAAACTGAATAGTGTTAATTTGAGAGGGAGTCGGGGGCATAGGAAGGGCTGAAGGGAGGGGACCTAGGATGGTTTGGAGGGAGAAAAGGAAAGGGGTGAAATGATTATTATATTTTAATTAAAATAAAAATTAAAATACTTACTGATACTTTGTATTATCCAAAGTTTATTGTAATTTAAATACATATATATTGCAGGTCTGCTTTTTTTTTTTTTTTTTTTCCTTTTTCTTCGAGACAGGGTTTCTCTGTGTAACAGTCCTAGCTGTCCTGGAACTAGCTCTTTAGACCAGGCTGGCCTCGAACTCACAGAGATTCGCCTGCCTCTGCCTCCTGGATGCTGGCATTAAAGGCATGCGCCACCACTGCCTGCAGGTCTGCCTTTTTAGTAAAATGACCAAAGATAAATATTACTAAAATATTTGACTCAGAACCCTTTTATATTCTAAACAATTATTGAGGACCCCAAGCACTGGTAAGTCAAGTGTTAACTGCCACATGTGGATGCTGTTGTTAGTGTAGAAATTGTTTATTCATTTATTAATTAAAAATAACCCATGTGTCATTAATATTTTAATGGAAATTTTTAGTGGCCTGACATTGCTTTATGTATTAGCAAGTGTCATCTCTGCCTAGCCAGTAGAAAACAGTTTAGGTACCCTGTTCACGTCTGTGTCCAGTCTCTGCTGGATGTGCTGATTTGGTTAATGTAGTTGAAGGATCTCTGGACTCCTGCTCGCCTGTTCTCAGGAGGGACAGCAGTGTAACAGCTTTGTCTGTGTCTTTTGATACAATAACACCAAACACAATAAATGATGGCTTCTCAGAGGTTAGTTTTCATGTGGGATCTGAGATTCTGTCAGTAAACTGTTCATTGCTTGATCACTGAATCTGTTCATCTTCTTTAATGGGGAATACTCTTTTATCCATGCGTGGCTTTGTAAAATCATGTCTTAGTATTTTTGCAAATCTTGGTTCTGTGAGGTCATGGATCTCAGAGGTGGTGACATCATCTTACGGTCAGTAAGTCTTCAGAAGTGGCATTTCTTTGGTCACTAGCCTGGTCAGAGAACCCTTTAATACTGTGAAACTGTATCAGTGTAGCAGTGGTGGGAGCATGCTTTTAACTTTTAATTCTTGCTTAAAAGTTTGCTTCTTTATTGAGACAAGCTCTTATGAAGAATTCTCGTCTTGCTGTGAGCCTACAGTCTCCCTGCTGGGCTAATGTCTGTGCCATTGCACCCAGGTGGGAGTTTAAATGTTACATTGGCATGGAATACCTTCTGGTTGTTTGGCTCAGAGAGATCAGCTTACTTTATTTTCCAGAAGGTATCTTCCTTATACCCAAGATGAATAGTTTTTCCTCCAGCCACTTTAAGTAAAGATGCAATTCTGTGTCTTAAAAAGTGTTTTGTCTGACTTAAAACCGAAAGAGTTCCACAAGTGCCTCTTGGTAGGGTAACTTTCATGTGCAGCAGAAGCGTCGTGTGCCTTCTTTCCAGTTCTGTCACACAGAATATCAAAGATCTGTATTCAGGAGTTGAGATTTAATAAAATCAATACTTTTAAAAGTACGAATATGTGGGGACGGAGGGCTGTAGTGAGTGCCTTTCTGAGCTGGGCAACTGTCCTGATTCTTGGTGTAGATACCAGCCATATTCCCCACCACAGTAAGAACAAATGCTAGGGCAATGAAAAGGGCTGTCGATCTGTTGGATCGCTTGTGTCTTGAGAACTCCCAGGGGTCTGTGGCGACACTCTAGAGTACACTGATTGTTGGCACCTAATTCATAACATCTTAAAATATGCTCATGGAAATGAAGCACATGCTTGACTCAGTTGTGATCTCTACGCTGACTTCATTCTGATCTTTCTAATCATTTACAATTTGTTTGCTTGGCATTTAGCAGACTTTTCACCTCTTACTTTTTTTCCGCCTCAAGACAGGGCTTTTCTGTATAGCTCTGACTGTCCTGAAACTCCATCAGTAGACCAGGCTGACCCTCCAACTCACAGAGATCCCCCTGCCCTTGCCTCCTGAGTGTTGGGCTTAAAGGCATGTGCCACCACCTCCCGGCTTCCCCTTGCTTTTTAACAATAGACTTGCAGAGGATTTGGTAGTCAAGCACAGCAAAGTACTAAATAGGAAACAAGTGATTTGGGTAGCTCCATTCTTTACTGAAAGTCAGTGGTCAACTTTACTTACAGTACTTGAAGGATGAAGATGACGACCTCGTGTCACCTCCTAACACGGAAGGAAACCAGTGGTACGACTTCCTCCAAGGCAGCAGCCACCTGAAAGGTACCTCACGAGCTTGCTGACAGTCACCTAAGGCCAGGTCCTTAGTGCACAGTTGATAATGGAGTGGAGACCAGATGAATGTTCCTGACTTCCTATGGCTAGCTTTTTATGTCCGTTGTGTTTGGAGAGACAGCAAAACAACAAATAGGTTGTTATACTCTCATGATGGGTAGAAAACTCTGTGACACCAACTGACGTGTTTTCTCTTTACATGATATCAGCCAGTCCCAATCCCAATTGAGGGTTCTGATGCTCACTTCAGTATGACACCACAAACCTCGAGTGAGTGTCAAAGTCTGTAGGATTCAGAGCCTAGTATTCTTACCAGGCTGCCCCACAAAAGTCAGTCCCCAGGTTGCCTGTGTCTCTGCCTAGCAGGCTACAGGGAGTGTCCATGCCTTCCTCTCTTCAGTGTGGAAATGCTCAGGCTTCTTAGCATGCTTACTTTAAAAAAAAATGCAATTCAGGAGTAGCTAAGCAGGAGGTGTATGGAGTAGGAGTGGAGGAGAGGCCAGGAGTCTACATCCTCCCAGCGCTCGGTGCTCACCAGCCCGGAGACTCTGCAAAGCCCTAGCACATGGATCTCTTTAACAGATTTCATTACATACATGTGATTGATGATGTCATTGGCCACTGGTGATTAAACTCGACCTCCACCCCATTTCCCTCCACCGGGGTTGGCAGATAGAGTTGAAAATATAGCTTCTGATCAAAGTGCCCTATTCCGAGGCAGTTGAGGAACCTTTGTGGAATTGTTCTAGGGGTGGGAGACAGTGATCACAGCCTTTTTCTCATATCATTTTCTGTTAGGAGCTTAACAGACTAATATTTAAAATACATTTACCGGCACAGTAAGAGTGTAAGGTGCTGTGTGTAGGAGATGCCTACAGAGCCACAGAAGAATGGGCCTTCAGTCAGACTCTATTTATAGCTCTAGGAAGTCATTTTTATTCCAGGCAATTGTCAGAGCCTGCTAACCCTGTTTTGTTTAATTTGTAAATTACTTCATACAGTTATTGTGAGCAACATTAACAACAGAAAAAGAATCTCACAGGGCTGAGTTCAGCAGTTAAGAACTGCTATCCTCTTGTAGAGGACCCCAGTTTGGCTCCCAGCACCCACACCAGGAGCTCACAGTGGCCTATAACTCAAGCTCTAGGGGAATCTGATGATGCAGACACTGGCACTCACATGTACAGACCCATACATGTGGATATAATTAAAAATAAATAACAAAACCAAACAATTTTGCAGAGCAGGAAGGAGAAAATGCTATTGCATATCACTTTGGTTATGTTTTGTTTTATGAGACACAGTGTTCTGTGTATCAGCCTTGGCTGTTCTGGAGCTCTCTTTGTAGATCTGCCTGACTCTGCCTCCTGAGTGCTGGGATTAAAGGTGTGCACCACCACCACCGAGCCATATATCACTTTCTACTGATAAAGTAGTCTTTTAAAAAAAGTTAAAAAAAAAGATATTTGTGTAGAGTAGTTTCTTATTTCATGTTTCTGTTTTAATACCATTCTCTCCAAGATAACACCAGCTGCCCCTTGTCACCACAGAGCAGAGTGAGCTGTGCTCCTTCCTTATTAGACCAGCAGAAATGAGGGTGGACGTGGGTGAGGAGAGAAGTAGCTGGTTTAGTAGTGAGGGGTGATGGGATGCAGGTGCTGTGATGGTTCTTAATGAGGTGTATATATAAGGGATAAAATTTGCTCTTTGGGCTGACGAGGGAGGGGGACTTGGCTGGGGGAGGGGAAGGGAAATGGGAGGCGGTGGTGGGGAAGAGACAGAAATCTTTAATAAATAAATAAATTAATTAAAAATAAAAAATAAAAAAAATACAAAAAAGAAAAAAAAAAGTCCACCCTGAGATATACTGGGCTGGTTCTGTTTTCTCCTAACTAGTGCTTTACTATAGCTTGTTTTGGGTTTTGTTTCTGCTTTTGTTTGAAACCAGAAAGTCCTTTGCTGTTTCCTTATTATCCTCGAAAATCATTGCATTTTGTGAAAAGGCGGATGGAGAACATTATTGATCAGTGTTTGCAAAAGCCAGCAGTAAGTCTGAAAGAAATGCATGTCTTTATGTGGGAGTGAGAAAAGCTGCAGTGTCGGGCCCGCTTATGTAAATGACCACAATATATAACTGCTTTCACTGTTAAAATGGGCAGTTTCTTATGGCCCACCTTGCTAACTCCTTACATGAATTTTAAAATTGGACTAGTGAAAGTGTTGGCATCTTTAGGGATTTGTTTCCAGAAAGCGGCTTAGTATTTTTTTTTTTTTTTTAAGTTTTAGTTTCAGAGCTGGCGTGTCTTGTTTTCACTGCTGAGTGGTGGATGTTGAGAAACTAGTGAGCGGTGGGCTTTCATCCGCATGTGCATCATTGCCAGCTCCTTTTCAATTCTTTCTTCCTTCCCACCTGTCATTGAGGTTTCTCACACTAAGGTGTGATGATAGGGATTTTTAAAAACCAAACTTTAATAGTGATGTTCACATTTTCTGTAGAGTATCTCTGTATGTAATCACACTAATTATGTCTTTTTCCTTTTCCCTTTTTGCTTTATATTGGGAGTGGGGTGGGGGTCAAATCCAGCATTTGAGCATTCTGGCCAGACATTTTTACCAGTGACTGCATCCCTACCCTTGATAATTTGTTTTTAAATCTTACTCTATATAGGATGTAATCGGAAGATCGATGAATCAAGCAATCTGCATTCCATTATATAGAGATGCTAGGAGGTAATTCTCTTTACCTGTTGTGTGCTGTACATTTAGCAATGATTCTACGTTTTTCTCATTTTGTTTTCTTGTTGTTTTAGTATGGACTCTGCTCGTAGATTGCTAAAATTCCCATTTCTGTAAGTCTCTTCCCATCCTGTTTGAGAAATATAATTGTGTTTTAACCTTAGGCAGCTTGATACCATATCCTGACATTAAATTTTGTTCCGTAGGTGGAATAATAAAACTTCAAATCTACATTATCTTCTTTTTACTATTTTAGAAGATTCGGTTTATAAAATGTGCATCTTAAGGAGACATACTGATATTTCCCAGTAAGTATGGATCTGAAGTTTGAAATTGCAGAGATAAGATTTTATCATCATTATTATTATTTGTTGTTGTTTTGCTTTTTTTTTTTTTTTTTTGAGACAGGGTTTCTCTGTGCAGCTTTGGAGCCTGTCCTGAAACTCACTCTGTAGAAAAGGCTGGCTTCAAATTCACAGAGATCTGCCTGCCTCTGCCTCCCGAGTGCTGGGATTAAAGGCGTGCGACACCACTGCCTGGCAAGATTTTATTATATTTTAACAGTTAACACACTGCTTTTCTGCCATTGTTTTTGATTCTAAAAATATTTATTTGTTAGCCCCCCCGCCGTGTGTGTGTGTGTGTTTATGTACATGTGTGTGCAGAAGCCAGAAGAGGGCTTTGGATCTCCTGAAACTGGAGTTAAGGGCAGTTTTAAACTGACCTATATGGGGTTGGCTCCTCTGGAAGAGCAATAAGCACTCTTAACTGCCAAGCCATCTCTTGAGCCTATCATGTTCTAGTGAAGTTCCTTATGACTTTCATTTGTCTCTTAACTGTTCTCAGTTATGGTTTTCACATCCTTAAGGTTGATGATCCCTTCTAGATAATAGTGATATATTTAGATATTGTGTAGTGACTCTTTTAGGATCAGAAAAACAATCTGACAATAGAATCAGGATTCTATCAGAAGAACTTTTTGACACTTGCAGCCATATTTCTGGGTGCATTATGGAAGGCCTTTCATCTGGGGCCAGTGATGCCTGTCAGTAAATGGAGGCTGTGTCCACAGAAACTCACTTTGAATTCTGAAGAGAGCTCAAGTTCACAGTTCCACCAGCACCTTAAGTGGCACTAGATCTCGGTTTGAAAGGGAAGTTTTCAGGCTGAGATAGCTGTAGAGAAACAGTTTGTCCTCTCCGTACACCTTAGTGAAGCATCTAACTACTTTTTGTTGGTGGTGTTTGTTTTGAGACAGAGTCTTACTGTGTAGCTCTGGCTTTCCTGTAACAACTTATGTTGACCAAACTGGTCTAGAAATCAAGAGATCCACCTGCCTCTGCCTCCCCAGTGCTCAATAGCAGCATTCTGTGGCAAAAGTGTAGAATTTTCCATCTGCCAACTGCATTCTTTCAAGTGTCTAGGTTGCTGACTATTCAGTTTGTTCCATAAATTCTTCTTTATTCCCTTTCTTTCCTCAAGATCTGTAAGTAATGGACTAATTGGTATTAACTTTGGGAGCTTCACATATTCCACAACTGAAAAAGTCAGAAGAGGGTAAGTTTTGATGCTGGTTTAGGTGACAAGCACAGGGCCTGGGGTGGGGGTTTCTGTGTACTCTAGTTATTGGGTAGGAGGGTGTCAGACTCAGCAATGGTAAGGGCAGGTGTTCTCTCCTGCAGAAGAGTAGGGCTCCTTATAATATATACATAAGGCTAATTTACTTAGACCTGATGAGAACTTTACAACCCCACAGGAATTTGTGTGCCCTTATGTGCTGTGCTTTCCTGCAATGTGGTTCAGGAAGCAGATGTTCAGTGAGACTGAAGTCTTTGTTACTGCCCTAAAGCAGCAACAGAATGAATGTTCATCTCTTGGTTTTCCTAGGGTTCAGAAGCACAGTAACAACCAAGCCAGCCCTGATGCTTTGTGGGGGAAGACCACTCTGACCACTGGCTGGTCTTCTTACTCAATTTTCTTTTCCCGGAATTTTTAGTGATACTTTGGAGATAGGTCTGTTTTTCAAGTGTGAAATCTTATTTTTACATTTAGAATATAACATGAGTGCCACTCATGAAATCTTAGTAGACATAAGGCATGGCCATTGATGTTAGGTGTAACTGTGAGCTAACTTCACAGATTCTTTTTTCTTTTCTCGTGTTTACCTATTTTTAAGACTTTTTATATTGGGAAAAATAGTACAGAAGGTAATTTAGAAATTTTTAATAAAAATGAATGGGATAATTTAATTGTCTTATAGAGAATGTCAATGTCTTGTTATGTTTTTGACCTCAGTGTCAGCAAGAAGTGACCCATGCAACGTTTTCTTAGCAGCTGTGATCATTTTGCTTTAACAGAGCGTTCTCTCCTAGCACTTACAGTTGTCTAGATGCCCAGTTTTATGATGATGACACTGTAACACTCATCCTTAAAGACTCCATGGGACGCGAAGGAAGAGACAGGATCTTGGTTCAGTTGCCGTTGTCCTTAGTGTATAACAGTGAAGATTCCGAAGAGTATCAGTTCACTGGGACTTACTCGACAAGGTAACTAATTGACTCGTAGGAGAACGTCAGCCTCATAGGACAAGAAACTGTTCTCTTGTCCTGCCCCCACCCCTCCCTTGCCTCTTCTAGACAGCCTTACCTTAGCTGGCCTCCCAGTGCTAGAACTACTGGTGTATATCACCATTCTAGCTAGCAATTAACTGGTGTTTTGTGTTTTTATTTGTTTGCTTAGGTTTTTCATTTTGTTTTAAGACAAAGTCTTGATATGTAGATCAGGCTGGTCTTGAACTCATAAAGACACACCTGACTCGGGGTTTAAAGGTGTACACTACCATGCTTAGCAACTATATATATATAAGATTCTTCTTGTTTAGGCCTGCCAATTAATAGATTTTTATTTGGTAGGGATAACTATTGAGGCAGCTGAATGGAAATACTACTTTATATTTTTTGTCTGTGATTTGTTGTACTGGAAATTGAGCCCTAGGTTTTCCATATTCCAAGAAAGTTCTCTACCATGCTAGTATATTCCATATTCCAACCTTTTTTTAAAAAAATTGTTTTGAGAGCTGACAAAAGTCTCAATGTGTACCTTTGGCTAGCCTGGAACTCACTATGTAGCCCAGGCTGGCCTTAACCTCATAGGGCTCTGCTTGTGTATGATAGCATTAAAGGTTTGTGCCACACCCCTCTTTTTATTTTTGACAGTCTCACTAAATTGCCCAGGCTGGTCTTGAACTCACTCTGTTTCTCAGTAACTTGTGATTCTCTTGTCTTGGATTTCCAGCTTGCTGGGATTACAGACCTGCGTGCTAAGCTCAGTTCATGTTCTGTGTGTGTATGTGTGTGCACGTGCGTGCAGGCAAACTTTACTAACTTTCCTGTTCTTTTGGTTTAACAGTTGATGAAGAGGAATTCCTGAGAATGGGGTGGCTTTGTTTCATTTCCAAGGGCACTGTTAGCTGTAGTTTGTAGTGAAATTCTGTTTAGATTTGTACTTAGTGTTTTCCAGAATTAGGACTTCATTATTCATTTTAAGAGTATATGACCTGTTCTAAGAGGTGAGTTTAGTTGAGTCTGACTGTTAAGTAAGTAGATTCTCTCAAATTTTAAAATGCATTTATTTTCTCTCTCTGAAAGAAAATCAAACCTTAACTGGCATGCTATTCTGTTACGTTTGGCATTGCAGTGTTTTTACAGCCTACCTTATCACGGCTGCTTTGTGGTGGCTGCTAGAATTGTATTGAGGATGACGGTCCCTTTGACTCGTTGTTTTCTGTAGGCTGGATGAGCAGGGCAGCATTATCCCCACACGCACCCTGCACTTGGAGAAGCACTGGAGGCTGCTGGAGAGCATGAAAGCACAGTATGTTGCTGGGAATGGCCTCCGGAAAGTGTCCTGTGTGGTAAGTCCTGCAGGCAACTCGGGGTCTGACCTCGTCTCTGCAGAGCCTTCATTAGATGAATGGTATACAGGTCCTTTCTCTGTCATTTTATGAGTCATAGTTTCTATTAACTATACGCATATAGCAGCCTTGACTGTTCATTTCTTGTTCTAAGAAAGCTTACTAAATAGGTAAAAATCTCTAGATTTTGCTAATCTTATGAATTGTTTTATATAGAGGTCGTTTTACATGAGGCGAAAGCTGAGTTGATTGACATTATAGAAAATGATTAGGAATATAACTCCCATAAAGCCGTCCTTTGATTTAAGTTTCTGATTTTAATTCCTCCACATGATGTATTTGTTAAGTGTTCATCTAAGCAGTGTTATCTGGCCTTGTCTCTATTAGCTAAGCTCGAACCTCCGACATGTGCGGGTGTTTGAGATGGACATCGATGACGAGTGGGAGCTCGACGACTCTTCAGACGATGACGATGAGGCCGGGGGGAAGCCCATGAAGATCAAGGAGGAAGTGCTGTCGGAGTCGGACACAGAGGAGCCGCAGGATGCTGCTGTCCTCGACCCAGACATAGTCATCAAAGTGGAGAAACTCGACCCTGAGCTGGACTCATGACCCACTTTAACAGCATGTGTTACTGTGGCAAAAAACATAGGGGGTGGACTGAGATGGCGTGGGTCACATTGAATTATCTGTGTAACAAAATAAATGGTAAATTTTATTTTTCATACTGTTTTATCGTTTTGGAGGTGAGTCACTGTGGTAGATTTCTTTCTTGCTGAGATTTCTCTTTCATACTGTGCAGAAATAGTGTTTAAAGAAAACACTGATTTGCTATGAAGAAAAGGCAAGTCATTTCTGTCAAAAGGTAGCCCGATTATTCCTGTGTGAGGGAGCCTTACATTCGAGTAGTCAGGGCACATATTTCTGTAACCTCAGCACTCAGGAGGCTGAGGCAGGGGGCTGAACTAAATGTAAATAACCATTTGTCCCTATATTTTGGTGCATTTCATGTATGTTATTTAAACATTTCTTTTTATTATTTTTGCTTGTGTGTGTGTGTCTGTGTGTAGTTACACAGAGGTGTGTGTGTGAGCCCTCAGAAGCCAGAGGTGTCAGATCCCCTGGAGCTGGAGTTAAGGGCAGTTGTGAGCCTCCCAGCATGGGTGCTAAGAACTGAACCCAGGTCCTCCAGAAGAGCAGAGGGCACTTTTAATTTCTGAGTCACCTCTTCTGCACCTACATTTTATATTTTAAAATCAGGCCTAATCTTTATTTTCCCTTGCCTTTTAGGTTTCTAGGATACTTGGAAAAATTTAAAGTAGATTATGTTGATTTGCTCTAATGCTAAGCCAGAAGATATGTCCTGTCTTATGATTTAAATAACAGCACTCTGCTTCGTGGCCATGTGATTATCTTTCTTGGCTCTGTCCCTGTTGATGTACGCTTTGGTGTTTAGACGGGTCCTTCTCTCTGTGTAGACACACAAGCTAACTGTTGGCCACTGGGAACTTGAGCTGTGCAGACCAACTACACATAACCTGACTTTAGAAAAGATGTGGGCGGTGTTAACTTCCTAATGCTCATGCCACCAGTAGAGAGATTCAGTGCATATGTGAATGCTAGTATATAGGTCACTGATAAACGAAGGGCTGCTTTTGAAAGCCTTAGATATCTGTAGGCAAGACGGTGTTTAATAACCAAGTGAGTGGGTAACTGTAGGGTTGCTATGTGGTTTAATAGGTAGATGGCTCACCATTGAGTGTAGAGTACTAAATGGAACAGCAGCTCTTTGTTTCCAGGCTTCTGTATTGGATGTCCACTGAACAAAGGAGTTACCCTGTGCTGAAGTCAGTGTCATCTGAAAGAAACCAAGTCCTTCAGTCTAAACTTGAGAGAAATCAGAACAGAGGTAGTTCCCCAAACAGTCCCTTCTCAGTCAGTATGACAATGAAGCTCCTTCCCTCTGCCTTAATTGTCACAGAAGGGATGGGTGTCAACTCCTTGTTTTCCTGTGTTCTGTCTCCCTCTTACAAGTTTTTTTAACTATTAACAAGATTAACTATTTGTTGTTTGTCTCTGTTGTCATCAGCTGCCTCGTCTGAGTTCATCAGAACACTTACTCTTTTATGGGGTTAGTTTTTGTCCAGTTCTGGAATCACAAAGTAGAGACAGTTACAATCTTTATTTGTTATATTTGTCTGGGTGCCTTCATGCACCTGATCTGTGGGCCTTGGGAGGAAAACTGAGTGGAAGCCACTCTCCTGCGCAGCTGCAGGGCGTCCTGGTTTCAGAGACGCCCTGCTGTGCCACACAAGGTAGTCTTGAAACTGGCCGGCCTCTACATAAACGTCCTGATAGTTGGCCAGTGTTTCTAGTGTGGTGTCAAATGTTTTACAGTAGATACTATTAGCAGTGAGGGCACCTGTCAGACAGTGTGGAGAAACAGCAGGCTGCAGGTATGCCAGGCATTTTGGAATGACTGCATTGCATACATTTACCTAACTTGGAAGGACCGAGAGAGCAGACAACCAGACTGTTTTTAGAATGAATTGTTCTTTCAGATAAGCACTTGGTTTCTTATTAGCCAGGAATCTTTTCGGGTGACTTCAGTGTTAGGTTCATAAAGGCTTTGGGACATGCACGGTGACTTCCTGTGATTCCATGAAGTTGGAGTTGAAATTCCCAGACTTGACTAGAGCTAGGATCAGTGTGTGTCTGTGGGTATACCAGGTACCCTTTGAAGCTAACTTCCTAATTTGGGGAAAATTGTTTGTGGTTATTGCTTTTCTTATGTATAACAAATATTAACTGAATTCCTACTATGTCCAAATAAAAATTTTAAACTGATAACCAAACTTTAATGAGATGTACAGTACTTTTATTACTATTGAAAGACCCCTGGAGTTGGGAAACTGTCACTCAAGTCTTGGGATAACACGACCCCCCAGTACTCACAAGAAACTGTCCTTGCTGTAATCACATGAGGTTTATTGGCAGGGACCAGCACACTGGGGCTGAGACTCATATCCCATGCAGGGGTAGAGGAGTTCGACCCCGAGTAGCTGGGAGAAGGGGAATTTAAGGGAATTAAAGGTGTGCACCACCATGCCTAGCTAGATTAACACTATACCCAATATTGGTTGCTTCCTGGTCCTTGTGATATCATACCCAAAAGAAACACCTTGCTGGAGGGCAGGTTTCTTTTGACTCACAGTTCATAAAATAGTTCATGTCATGGTAGGGAAGGCGTGGTAACGGGACCCACTCCTGTCCATGATGGTGGGAAACAGAAGTGGCAAGCGGTGTGCAGAGAGTTGACACTCAGTGAGCCAGACTAAAAGCCCCAGGGACCCACCTCCAGGGACCCACCTCTTCACATTTTCTTGCCATAAAGGTTCCACAACCTCACTCACCAGCGTCATTAGCTGGGGACCAAGGGCTGAAACACACACACTGTCAGGAAGGATGCTTCACATCCAAACTCTTAACACCCAAATAGAAGTTTGTTAAGTAGGAGATGCATCGCTAATACGGCAGGGATATCACAGATGTTTACATTGCAGTTTAATATTTCTTTCTAGACCAAGATTTCCCAAGCACGCACTTCTCACATCAGAATTGCCCCAGTTCGTGAATACAGCTGCAAATTCAGGTTTTCTCCTCTGATCCCACGCACCCAGCATATGAGGGTAGAGCCCAGGGCTGCATCCGTGATAAAGTCTGTCTTTTTAAGGCTGAGAACTACTTTCTTTGAAAATTGTTTTTTAGAAATTAAATTTTGTAGTTATAAGAGCATAAACGGTTCACTTACAGACATTGGAAGTTATTTTTTGTTCTTAAGTGATCCTAACTGGAAGTTAATTGCACATGCAAGATGCTCACGCATCTATAAATCTGTTTAAATGACGGAGGCATAATTGTACCTCAACTCTCCATATGCATTGCAACTTGTAGAAGTGAATCCCTTAGGGCCCCATTTCAGTCCTAACAAGATTATGTCTGCTGAGCAGTGGAGGCCGAGTTGGATATGTATGGTCGTGCTGGTAATAAGCCATTACAGTTCATAAATGTCACCTTTCCTCTGGTGTGTGCAGTCAGACTGAACCTGGTGCCTTGAGACGCAAAGTGTAATGTGTACTTATTGTCGTATGGATGATAAATCTGCCCCATGACAAGACTTGAGATGGGACGAGTGTTTACTGGCTTGTTATGTTCTCAACGCTAAAACAAGGAAGCAGGCCTATTGTTCGCCATCAAATTTACAAGGTTCACCTATTGTCCAAGACTAAAAACTTGAGGGACAATTTTTCTTCATTTCTGCATTCCTGACTCCTGCTAGTGAGTAAACATTACTGTTACATTAAGTTGTATTTCTTTCCACAGTTTAGATGGTAAAACTGGGTACTTGGGAGCGAGAGGAGATGAGTGGGAAGTGGCTATAAACCATAGTCCTCGTTGCACACATTTCAGGGAGTCAGCAAAACTTGTAACAACTCAGGCACCTCCCCCCTTTCTCTGTTTGCTTCGCCCGCTTGTGACAGGAAAGGGGTGAGGGGTCAAGTGTATCCACAGCAGCCTTTTTGAATGAGGTTAAGGTCAACACCTCCATGCGTCTGTGGGTAGCAAAGTCTTTGCAACTGCTGCTCTGTGGCTCTATACCATGCAGGATCGTTTCCTCCTCTGCAAGAATTGAAGGCACCATCAGAGCTGGGAGGGGACCCAAGTGACTGCTTGATAGTTTCCATCAGGCTAGGGGAGTCAGGCATTCTAAATGCTGCTGGGATGTAGAGAAAGGAAAGATCAGTGCCCGTTGCCTGAGATTTCTGTCCCGCCTGGTCCTGCAGCTGTTCAGTCCCAAAGAAATACACAGAGGTCAACATTAATTATAAACTGGTTGGCCTATTAGCTCAGGCTTCTTATTAACTCTTACATCCTACATTAACCCATAATTCTTGTCTGTGTTAGCCATGTGGCTTGGAACCTTTTATCAACGAGGCATTCACATTTGTGTCCTCTGTGTCTGGGTGATGACTGCAGACTGCATCTTTCCCCTTCCCAGAATTCTGTTCTCATTGCTCAGCCTCTACTTCCTGCCTGGTCACCTTGCCTATACTTCCTGCCTGGCTATTGGCCAATCAGTGTTTTATTAAAACAATACACGTGACAATGTACAAGAGCATTGTCCCACAGTACCCCCTCCCTTTGTTTCAAAGCAAGAACTCTGAATCAAATCTCCTTTGTTTAGCTTTTTTCCTGACCGTTATCCATAACAACTTGTAACCATCATTCTAAACAAAGGCAAACATTCATAATCCATTTTTTGGGAATGTGGGTATAGTTTTCTAGGCTACTTCCTGCTGATTGGGGGTGTTGGTAATCTTATGGGGACCTAAAGAAGAATTAGAATTATGATCAAGTACTGACTGGAATATTCTTTGAGGCTTGATCATCTCAGCCAGCAGGCTTGAAACTGTTCTGGATGTAGAACTCAAAGGAAACTCCAACAGAGGCCCTCTGAAATGTTGGATCATCTGGACCATCTGCTCCTATTGGAGATTCTTCAGGGGGTCTTCCTTGATCAAACCTGATTTTTCTTAACCCAGAATGAATCTACAGCCCCTCATTTCCTGTAGAAACAAAAGCAAAACCTCGGGCCGGGCAGTGGTGGTGTACACCTTTAATCCCAGCACTTGGGAGGCAGAGGCAGGTGGATTTCTGTGAGTTTGAGACCAGCCTGGTTTACAAGAGCTAGTTCCAGGACTGGCTCCAAAGCTGCAGAGAAACCCTGTCTCAAAAAAA
>NW_026067949.1:12665933-12748120 GCF_014885135.2 Alexandromys fortis
TTTTTCTTTAGTCTTTGGCACTGTTGTTTATTGTTTTGATGATAGCAGCTCTCTCTTGGGTGAGATGAGCCGTCAATGTAGTTATGAGCTTCTTTTTATTATTTTTATGTGTGTGGGCGTTCTATCTGCAGGTATATGTGTAGTATAGTGTGTATGTGTGTGTGTGTGTGTGTATGTGTGCCCTCAGAGACCAGAAGAGTGTCTTTTTTTTAAATATTTATTTATTAATTATGTATACAATATTCTGTCTGTGTGTATGCCTGCAGGCCAGAAGAGGGCACCAGACCCCATTGCAGATGGTTGTGAGCCACCATGTGGTTGCTGGGAATTGAACTCAGGACCTTTGGTAGAGCAGGCAATGCTCTTAACCTCTGAGCCATCTCCTCCAGCCCAAGTCTTGGGTTTTTGAGAATATGGTTTCTCTGTGTATCTTTGGCTGTCCTGGAACTTACTCTGTAGTAGAACAGCCTGTCCTTGAAGTCTGCCTCTGTCTCTCAAGTACTGGGATTAAAGATGTGTGCCACCACACCCAACAACTAACTCTCTCTCCTCTCTCTCTCTCTCTCTCTCTCTCTCTCTCTCTCTCTCTCTCTCTGCAAAGGAATCCCAATTTATTGACATTCCTGCATAGGAGGCAGTGGAGAGGGTCATGAGACCTTCACCTGAGAATCCAGCCATGCTTCTTGACAAGTTGTACAAATGTCTGCCCTAAAAGCATGTAGTTTTGATGAGGGGCTCAAGAATGCAGGCTAGGAAGAGGTGAGGAGGGTTCCCTGTCTGTGGCTATGGGGAAGTCATCAATGCTGGGCAAAATTTCCCAGTGGCTGCTTTGATGGTCACCCACACCCTTATCATCTCTGTAATTAAGATGAAGAAACTCATCAGTTTCCCCGGAGGAAACTTGGGCAGAATCAAACTTCAGTTTGTCATTGGGACCTCGGGAGGAGAAAAGATAGATGGCCCATAGTCCACCCCCTCCAGGGCACAGTGGAGAGGACAGGTGTGAACGTCATTTTAGATGGGTAACGTAAATCCCGCCAGGGTATGATAGTGTTGAGGGTTCACTGAAGATGGGTGATATATATTTAGAATGAGCATGGTTAAGATCACTTTCTAAAGCTGCTCAGTCGTAGGGTTGACTTGGATGAGAGTTAGGTTTAAGCTGAGATGGGATTTATCCAATTTACTAAGACCCAAACTGGTGGGAGTATTTACAAGGGGGGGGGGTCATGGAATGTCAGAGCCTGTGATGTAGGTGGGGCCAATTCTGATTTGGTTCCACACCTGGAAGTAGCAACTGTCGTTGAGATGAGAGTTAGGTTTAAGCTGAGATGGAATGTCTCCAATTTACTAAGACCCGAACTGAAAGGTGTTATTTGTAAGGGAGTCAGGGGAGGTTGGAGCCTGTGATGTTTGTGGGGCCAGTTCTGATTTGGTTCCACACCTGGAAGTAGCAGCTGTCGCTGAGGACTCTGGGAAACAAGTGTTGATAGTTATCCTCCTGCCTCATGGCCTTAATGCACTGCTGATCATACACAGGGCCCAGTGAGGTGCCAGGAGACTGGACCCAAGCAAGCCCCTTTTTCTTAGAGGTTGGGGGGTCAAGATGGCAGAATGAGAGACCCTGCGCTGCCCCAGCTCTGTCACTGTGGACCAAATGGCTATCTCCAGGGAAAGTGCCCAGTACAGCCAGCACTGGCTTTTCTGTTCAGTTCTTGTTTCTGAGTCCTAGGAGATCATGCAGGCTTCAACTGACTGCTTAGAAGACTCAGAAAGCGCCCCAATTCTGCCGAACCTGGGAACGGCTGCATCTGCCTAATTGCACCAAAAGTCCTGGGCTCTTGGGGCCAATCCAGCCCTCAGGCACATGGTGCTGCTAAGGATCCCCACCTGCACCTGTCGCCTTCCTGCTCCTTGTGTTGAGTTGGTTTACTAAGGTTCTCTGTAGGAGTCTGTTATAGCAGAGGAGGAACATGGGAAAGCCTTCCAGGTGTCTTACAGAACACTAATCCATGTTCTTTGGTCTCCACAACAAAGGGATACTGTTCACAGTTCAGGAACAACACGGTAGAGTTCAGAGAGGTTTGGGTTGACTGGCCCCGAGCTGCACAGCTAGTAGGGACAGAGTGCAAACCAAGATGATAGTCCCGGCCTCAGCTGACAAGTGTTGCCGTCACAGACCGAACCTTTAGTAAGAGCCCTTTCAAGCATAGCTGATAACTCATTCAATCCCCGTTGCCTGCCTGCATCTCACAAGATGAGTGCTATTGTTAGCCTCATTTCACAGATGAAGAAGTGGAGACGCAGGGACACTGAGTAAACTGCCCTTGGGCACTCTGTGGCCCTGGGGCAGGATGCTCAGCCAGGCAGTCCAGTTGTAGAGTCTGCTGATCCAGCTGGCTTCGGCAGGCACCAGTTGTCCTGGGCTCAGGGTTCCTCCCTTCACTGTGCTCCACAGCCCGTGCTAACTGCGGGACCCTGGCCACCATCCTCCCTGAGCACAGCTGTGATGGGACCAGTAGCAGTTGAGGCTGATCTTGATCGTCTGCAATGCACAGTACTTCTACCCTCAGCCCTGCCAGAAAGCAGCCCACGGAGGACTTTTGCTTTGGTTCCCTGCAGACTGGAAATGGAACTTGCAGAGCTGGGAACAGAAATCCCACTTCTGACTTCAGCTGAATGTAAATTCCTTCCATGACACCACTGTGCATGTCCCCTGGGTCACCTTTGTCCCCTGTGGAGATCTATTCTGTTCTGTCAGGTCTCACAGAGACAGGCTCCGTCCCTAGACAGGCAACCAGCTTATGAAGTCGAAAGAAGGGCAATGGACCATGTCTTCTCTCCGGTCCATTTCCTGTTTGCCAAGAAGATTTTGCATTTGGCTGGTGTGTGTACTTGTGTAGTGGGAGGCTGCTTGCTGGTTCCCGGCTGCTCCGCCCCCAAATAATCACCCATTAGTTTCTTACTGGCTAACTCTTAACATATTAATTTAACCCATTTCTACTGATCTGTGTATCGCCACGTGACAGTGGCTTACTGGCAAAGTTTTGGCATGTCTGACTCTGGTGGCGGCCCCATGGCATCTCCCTGACTCCGCCTTTCTTTCTCCCAGCATTCAGTTTACCTTTCCCTGCCTAGTTCTGTTCTTCCCTGCCATAGGCTCAAATCAGTTCTTTATTCACTAACCAATAAAAGCAACACATAAACAGAAGCACCTCCCACACCAGACTTGAGTGTATCAAGTCCCCAGGGAAGGCAGGCCCTTAGGGAGAGGAAAGGAAATGCTTTATAATGAATAAGTAAGCGAAGCTGAAGGCAGGCTTGGTGTTTGCAACAGGAACTTAAACTGTGTGACTTGGTGAAATGCAGACCAGAAAGGCTCACATTTTATTTTTTGACCCATTAGATGGAAACTTCAAAGTATGATAATGCAGTATCCGGGAACTAATTGGGTTTTGGTTTGGTTTGTACGTTTGTGGGTGGTGCATGGGTGGGTATATGCTTCCATATCTGTGAGCTTTCTCCCTCGGATGTTGAGGAAGAGCCTCTCTCTAGAACCTAGAGGTCCTTGATTCGGCTAGTCTAGCTAGCTGCTTTGCTTCATGGATCCCCCGCACCCACTCCCTGAGCACTAGGACCCCAGGTGGGCAGTCTGCCATCCTGGCATTCACGCAGGTGCAGGGGATCCACGCTCTGGCCCTTGTGTTTTCAAGGCAAGTGCTCCACCTGCTGGCCCATTTCACCAGCCCTAAACTGTTTTATATAAAGAATTTCTCCACCAAATAAAACATCACAGGTCAATTATCATCTTTATCCATTCAATGTACAAAGAGAGTTGGTGGGGAAAGACTATCTTGGGAGTCAGAAATGAAATTCTGTCTGTGCCACTTTAGAAATGGACACCCGACGAGTGAATCTTTCCCAAAAGGTTTAACTGAGTAGAAAAGACTCACTTTGCATGGAGCGGCACTGTCCCATGTCAGTTGTGAAGGTGCTGGAGCAGGAAGCAAAGCTTTCCCCTTAGACTTCCTATTATCCAACCTGCTGCCCAAATGTACCACCCATATTTAGAGGAAGTCTGATCATGAAAACCTGTGACAAGTGAACCCAGGATCTTGTCTCTGAGTTGGTTCTAGATCCAGTCAAATTGGCAAACAAGGTTAATATCAGAATCTTGGTGTGAAATATGTGTCCAGGGATTTGTCCATCTCTTCTAGGTTATCAAATTTATTGACTGCAATTCATAAAAACCTTAAATGCTCCTCTGTGTTTCTCTAGAGTTCATTGTCACCTTGCTTTCCTCATATCTGATTCAGATGATTCTTTTCTTCTAGACTAGCTAAAGGTGTGCCAATTTTATCCTTTTGAAGAATTAATTCTTTGTTTTAAAAATCTTTACTTTTTTTCAGCCTCTCGGTTGCTTCTGCTTTTGTTTTGTTTAATGAGATGGTGTGGTGGTTTGAATAGGAATGGCCCCCCTGTAGGCTCCTAGTTTTGAAGGCTTGTTTATTAGGGAGTGTTGCTACTCCACAGGGATTGGGAGCCCTGGCCTTGCTGGAGTAGGTGTGACCTTGTTGGAGAAAGAGTGTCACTAGGGGTGGGCTTTGGAATTTCAAATGCTCAAGCCAAGCCCAGTGTCTCACTCTCTTCCTGCCTCCTGCCGGTCTGGTTGCAGAACTCTCAGCCAACTCTCAGCACCATGTCTGCCTGTGTTCTGCCATGCTTCCTGCCATGACAACCATGGACTAAACCTCTGGATGCAAACAAGCTCCAGCTAAATGTTTTCTTTTATAAGAGTTCCTCACAGCAACGGAGCACCGACTAAGACTGCCCTATGAATTTGCCGACAGCCAGGCTGAGGGAGACTCAGCTGAAGGTCTTCCCAAGTAACTCTTAACTTGGGTCAAGTTGGCAAAAAAAAAAAAAAAAAAAAAAAAAAAAAAAAAAAAAAAAACTAGCCAGGGACAGCCTAGTTATTTGTTTATTTATTTGTTTGTTTGTCTATCTCATTGCTTTTGTTCTATTCTCTGAAATGCTTACTCTCAACTTTATCTTCCGCCTTACTGTTGGGCATTGGGTTGATTCCAGAGTGGGGCTATGAGGAATAAAACAGCCACGGCATTCTTACTAGGTGTATTTTGGTTAATATTTTTGGCCATTTCTCTTGGGTACCTACCTAGGAGTGGGTCATGAGACAGACATCAATAGTTTTTAATAAGTGATTATATAAATTTATACTTCATCTGGCAGTGTTTCTAAAACCAAAGACAGGAACTTTAGGGGCCACCACTATATTAAAAACGTAGTTCTCAACGGTCAGCTCTGGGGTCACTGGGATGTTCATAGCTGAGAAATTCCTCTGCCATTCTGTCTGCCAGTGGCTGTTGGTCTCTTCAGTGTGTTGGAGAATGTAAAAGACTCCTTAGGGGCTGGGTCCGAGCCTGGTTTCTAGCAAGGCGCCTTCTCTCCAGCCTCCAGCCGTGGTCCAGCCTCTGTTGGCAGCTGTCTGTAAAGCACTCTAGAGCGCTGTGGACCCGTGTGACAGCCCTCACCAAGTCATCCAGCTGGACGGAGGCAGCACGACCTTCTCCACTTAACTGCCTGCCACGCAAGCTCATCTCACTCACGGGACATGGGACGTCAGCAAAGTTTAACCCCTCTATTACACCTGTCTGTATTTCAGAGTCACCGACCACGCCTCTCCTTCAGCGGCAGCAGTCATGCAAATGGAGAGGATTGTGACTCGGAGTAAGGCTATCAAAGTCTAAGTCCAGGAAAACATTCAACTGTTGTGTCTTAGATCAGTCACTTTACCTCTCTGAGCTCCATTATGCTCGACTCGGGTAGAGCTGCCTTCCAACGATAGGCTCAGGTAACTGGCACAGAACCAAACGGCAAACTCGAGATTATCGAACACGTGACTATGTTAAATTTCCGATTTGATACAGCTGGTCATCAAAATCTAACGGAGAAGATCTTGCTAAGGTGTAGGCTGAGGATTAGAGGCCAAGGGAAACAGGGAGACGACGGGGAGAAAAAGCCAAAGCAGCAATTCCTGGGAGGCCTGTGGCAAACGGAGCCCTTGTGCCTAACCAAGGGGCGGGTGCAGATATGGATCTGGCCACTAGAGGGCGACATAAGTTCAGCTGCGTAGCCGACTCTGGCCTGTGCAGCCCTGTCCCTCATGATGCTTGCAGATGCGGATGTGACTGAACCCTGCAGGCCTGGCATGACTTCTCCTTTCTTCTTTTCACTTCTATTAAAAAAAAAAAAAAAAAGAAATCCTCTTTTAACATCACCATCATCATTTCTCTTGATTTTTGTCAACTACCTGTTTTGTTATTTCATTTGCCGTCTGTCATTAGTAAGGAAAGGTCTTTAAAATGAAAGTGGTGTCCTAACACGGATGGGTCCTGCTTAAATCCCCAGCACTGCTAGCTAGGTAGGTAAATGGGTGAATAGATAAGTCACAATTTGCAAGGAGAATTCCCCACAATTTGAAGCCTGTGTCTGCTGACCAGGTCCTGGACTGATTCACCCGCAGCGAAGCAGCTGCTGCAGCTGCTGCCACCTCTGTGTCTTCAGGAGGGAAGACCCAGGCCGCAGGGAGGGCCTGCTGCAGGGAGAGTCTGTTCGTTTTGGCCTTTATGAGGAGCTCAGTACACAAATAATAAACCAAAAACTCCAAGGCCGAGCGGCCAACAAATTCACTATGCGGATGTTAATGTCAACTTGGAGATGCTAGTGTAGGAAGCCTCTCAGGCCACCTCCCTACAGTCCTGGGGTCACAGTGTGGCTCCTCACTTAGAAGCAAGAAGCGTTTGCCCCACAAGCCTGATGCCTGAGTTTCGATCTCTGGAATCCATGGTTGAAGATGAGAACCTATTGCCCGTAGCTACGTTCTGATCCGACACGCATACAATGGCACGCCAGCATTCACAACACAACAACAACAACAACAACAACAATGAATAAATAAATAAATAAGAATGAACATACAGCTCAGCCTCATTCACCAAACCTGATAGGGGACCCCAACTATCATTCCAAACCCATAACACACTGCAAATCCTGAGAGCGTCTTGGTTTAGGCCCCCTAACGATTCCTCTTTCATCTCTAATAAACCGCAGAGTCCTCAAAAGGCCTTTCCTCCCTGAGGTGATCTGCTGCCTATCCACCTCCCTCTGCCCATAAAGCCCCTTTCTGCTCTTTCTGTATTCAGCTCCAGCCATGGCCAGTGCAGTCCCTGCTGCAGCCTCTGCCCCAGCTCTGTCCTCTTCTGGGGACACTCTCCCTCACACTACTGAGGCTCCCTCCTCCTTCTTGCTGCAACCCTTCCGCTTCCTTTGATGCCTTCCCCAGGCTCCCTGCCTTCTTCATCTCACACAGCTTTCTGCTCAAGGCACCTCTTTGTGCCAGGAGACTTTGAATTTGAGATCCTGTCCGGTACGAGAACAAGAGTTTTTGTTGTTTTCTTGACTGAGAATCCCAAATCCTGGCCACACAGTACTTGCTCTGTGGCCTCTTGGGGAGGCTGAGGACACAGCCTAGCAGTAAAACTCTTTAAAAAAAAAAAAAACAAACTAAAAACCAAACAATAACAAAATGCTTTTTTAAAGATTTTTCTTATTTATTTTCTATGTGTGAGTGCTTTGGTTGCATGTGTGTTTGCAGGTACATATGCATGTGTGTGTGCATATGGAGGTCACAGGTCAGCCTCAGGAGCTGTCCACCTTGTCCTCTGAGGTCCCCTAGTCCTGCCATGCTGTCTGGGTAACGAACTACAGGGACCCACCTGTTTCTGCCTCCTCAGTGGGTACCAGGCTATAAAGTCAAGACTTCATGCTTACACAGCAGACTTTTTCTCAACTGAACCATCTCCCCAGCCCCATTCCATAGGCTGTCTACCTAACCAGTGGCCTCCCTTGTGTGTTTTCTAACTGGGCCAAGGATCCTGACTCTCAGGTCCTATTGCTTCCTTGCCCCAGGGCGCTGCAGCTCACACTCCCCATAGCTGGAAGGGTGTACCAGTGTGGTCCAGCCCCTAGGCTGTTCTTGACCTAGGCTGAATAGTGCCAGGATGCGAATCTGTGTATGGCGTGTGTGTGTGTGTGTGTGTGTATGGTGTGTGTGTGTGTGTGTGTATGGTGTGTGTGTATGTGTGCTTCCTTTAACGCCCTCTACTTCCAGAATCTCTATGCCATGTGTCCTCAAAGCCTTTAGAGGGACCACAGAAGTCTCTGAACTCTGAGCATTAGCTGGAAGTTGCCATTTAAATGTGATGTTAAAATGTGAGCCTGGGTTTTCTGCAAGAGCAGCAAATGCTCTTAACCACTGAGCCGTCCCTGCAGACCCTGCATTTAGATGACCCACAGCGCAGCACTGACTTCCTGAAGGGTGGTCGGTTTCAGTGCAGAAATACTAATATGCCTAGTTGAGACATCTATCCCAGGTCCCCCGGGATGGTCACCTGCACACTGTGAGTTATCTAAAGTAAGAATTAGGGTACCTGTGAGATCACACTCCTGCCTTCAGACCTGGCTTCCGGTACCTCATACTGAGCTGTGTGGTTGCAGTGAGCCCCGTCAGCTCCTCGACCCTCTGTTTCTCCTTCAGTGAAAAGGTAGCCATGACATTGCTCTCCAAGTGCCAGGACATGGTTTGTCCCTTGCTGTCTGTATCGCCCCTCACCTCTTCATATGTCCTTACAGACCATGTCTCCCTCACACGCCTCCAGGCCTACCTCTCTTCCTGTGTGGCCCCAATGACCTCTCCCAGCCTCCTCTGTCACAGGGCCACCTCTCTCACGCTCTTGCTTTGCTTGTCTGACACAGACCCTCTCTGAGGGAGGAGATGGGGTAACCTGTTCGTGTGAAAGTTACCTGTGCCTGAGGGTGTAAGATCTGGGAGACCAGGGCTTTCTTGCCTGGCTCCCTGTGGAACAGTCCCCTTTGGTGGGCAGTGTGGAACCCAGCTGGTGATGTCCTTGGGGAAGAGCGTTCAGTGCTGAAGGGCAGGGAGACCAGGAAGACCACCTGTCTATTCTCCATCTTCCTGGTTAGTCTTCCCTGTATCCCATACAGACTGGTCCATGTCTCTTAGTTTCAGAAGGGACTGAGGAGGCAGGTGTGAGCTGCCTAGGGGGAGGCTCTGATGGAGAACAACAAGAGCTAGTTTGGGTTTTTCTTGAGATCCCTAGGCCAAACTGATGGAGTGTTTTTTATTGTTTTTTAAAGTATAGTTTGGGCAGTCCCTTCAGGGCCACTATTTGTGGCCTCCTGACACCCCAAAACTCCAGGGGTAGCTTTTGTTGTGGCAAGGGTAGTTTGGGGTAGGTGGTCCTGATTGGAAGTAGGAGTGGGCATTTTCCCAGGCTCTCTGGCTGAGGCTTGGTGACAGCTCTCAGGAAAGCTTTGATTCTGCGTAAGTGTCTCAGGCTTCCTGGTACCTGTCATTGAGAACAGTCACCTGGTGAGAAAAACAATGTTATCCCTGGTCCTTGAAACCTCTTGAAATCTCTCCAGGGAGTCAGGAGGAGACTGCCAAGGGCTCTTGAGCGACTTTGACTTCGGATCTGATGATCAGCAGGAAGGAAGAGTTCAGAGTAGCCCCGGATGGGCACAGCGGGGCACTGAGAGTAGCCTCGGGTGGGCACTGTGGGGTGCTCAGAGTAGACACAGGTAGGCACTGTGGGGTGCTCAGAGTAGACACAGGTAGGCACTGTGGGGTGCTCAGAGTAGACACAGGTGGGCACTGTGGGGTGCTCAGAGTAGCCTCGGGTGGGCACTGTGGGGCGCTCAGAGTAGCCACGGCTGGGCACTGCACGGCGCCAGGCTAGTGAACTCACCACCTAGGGTGCCTCTCTCATCCAGCTGGCAGAGCAGGCCTGGAGGAATGGAAGTCTATGGCCATTAGGACAGGCGAGCTAGGATGGTTCACTAAACTGTGCCGGAAAACATTAAGCCCAAGGGTCTCCAGGACAAAGTTCATGAAATACCAGAGACCTTAAAATTTTATGTGTGGTTCCAGCTAATGAAGAGTAGAGCAAGCACCCTTGTGAGGTACTGCACGCCTGCTCCATGGCGATACCTGGTGTGAGCCGGGGCTGTATCTTCTGATGTAACAAAGGCCAGTGATGGCTCAGAGTGAAGGCGCTTGTAGCCCAGCCTGACGACCCGAGTTCAAACCCAGGACCCACGTGCTAGAAGGGAAGAACCAGCTCCCAAAAGTCGCTTCCTGATTTCTACAAGCACGTGACATGGAAAGTGTGTGTTCACGCAAATGCTTATACACGTGTGTAAAAAAAAAAAGACGAGATCGCAGGCATGATTGAAGTTCCTTTGGTAGCCGCTTCCAAGTCCTTTCCTTTTATCTTTCTCTCTGAACGTGATTGTTAGCTACTCCTAGGCATGTTTTCACACTGTGAAAGTATGTATTGTCTCTGTAGCATGTATAAGATGTGTGTGTGTTTTAAAGCCATAGATGAAATACAGCACTGATTACGTTATAGAATGCACACTTGTCAACTTTTATGTCACTCCATCTATCTAGCCTTCTGAAGCTTACCGTGTGTATGTGCGTGCACATGCACGTATGTTTGTGTGTGTATGTGTGAGTCAGTGTTTGCTTTGGGAGCTTTACTCGTGGTGACACAGGGAGCAAGCACAGTCCCTTTGAGCCTGCCATCGGTAGGTTCCTCCAGTGAGCTTATACAAGTTACTGGTCCAGACTTCTGCCAGTGGGGATGTAGGTATTGCAAGTTTGCGACACTACAAATAATGCTTCAGTTAACATTTTCTGTGCCCATCTCTTGCGTTGGGAGCTGTGAACTCCCCAGATCCTGAATTTCTTGTAATGCTTGCAGCTGCTCTGAGCACGAGACTCTCAGAAGTTCCTGATGGCAGGAGAGTGGTTTCTGGTGTGTTTGGCTGGGGCGTGGCTATCAGTTAAGGATCTCTATATAAGCGACTCTGGTACACAATAAAGGGGGCATTTTGGCATCAAGGATGACCTGTGTCTCTGTTTGTGTGTCTTTGTGTGTTTCAATCTCCAGCCCCTTGCCTGGTTCACAGACAGGCGTGGTGCGCCGCACGCTTGTGAGAGCTTCCCTGTGGTATTGGCTGAGTTGTCACACCCTAACCAAATAAACAAACCAGGAGGTCACTGTTTGGTCAATTTTCACTGTCAGCTTGTCTGGATTTAGAGTTGCCTAGGAGACCAAGGGTGCATTCTGCAGGTGTCTTAAAGGAGCCAACTGAAGGTGAGTGGCGTGATCCTATTGTTTGGATGCCCAGACAGAATAAAAGGGGGGAGAAGAGAAGAAGCCATCATACTGTTGCACCCCTGCCTCCCCACCCCTGATACCAGGCCCACTAGGAGGAGCCTCCTCCATCCTTTCTGCTACCAAAAATTTCCTCAGACTGCCCCTGCCTGCCACAGATAGACCGCCGTGCCTTCCCCTTCCAGAACTCAGAGTCTGCCCCATGACCCCAAATAGGGTTCCTCTGTTGAGTTGCCCTGCAGGTGTTCTGTCATGGTGGTGAGAAGGATGGAGTCTCGTGCACGTGAACCTGCTGACGGAACTACCCACAGGACCGTGCTAAGTGGTCCCAAGGCCACTGCAGACTATGCAGAAAGATGGCAGCCAAGATGATTTGAGCACCTCCCTCATGCGGCCTCCCACTCAGCTCCTATTAACCATGGACTCCCTACAAATACCCCGAGTGGTGAGCGCTGTCCCATTTTAGAGGCTGGAACACTGGCCCTCATGCAGGTTAGGTCACTCTCAAAATCATACAGTAGTAGAGAAGTTTCTGGACCGAAGCCGTTCACTCTAGAGCTCTGGTGTCCCACTAGTGAGGGCAGGTCTCTTTCTTTCTTGTCCTGGCTCCTCTGAGAGGCTCTTTGTCTGCAGAACATGCTGAGCAGTGACAGCAGAGCCGTGTTTAAGCACTGAGTGCAGGACACCATCATCAAAGATGCCTGCAATACTAGTTCTTCCCTCCAAAGTCTCCCAGGAGATTGCCACCCAGGCCAACACCCTCCCTTTGCTCTCTCACCAGCTTCTCACCAGCTCACCACACGGTTAAGTAGACGCCAGGGCTTTGCTGATAAAACCAGGAACTTGGTCCTCTTCCTGCAGCTGTCTTTCTCTTGGGGGCGTTTGTGGATTTTCTTTGGCATGGCCTGGCCAGAGAAAGGCTGCAAATATTTGACAATGAAAACCCTCAGCTGTAAGGTGTGGCAGAGGGAGGCACTGGGCATTGAAAACCCAAGAAGTAGATGGAACTATGTCCCCTCCTGATGCAGGACAGAACTGGGTAAGCCGCACCAGTCGGTGCGGCTCATCCTCAGTTATGGCAGCTCTCTGGTCACCTGGGCTAGAAGGTCCCAGCCTGAGGGAGAGACTCCCTGGTGTGTGTCTGGCTGAGATGTTTCTGTGCAGAGAGTGTTGTTGCTCTGTGCGCATGGAGGTGGAGCCTTCTCCTTGGTGGCATTCTGCCTTTCAGAAGAATGCAGGAGCCATGTCTTGATGTTCCCGAGGAGGGAGAGAGCGGAGGTCATAAAAGCCAGTGAGATGTTTTGGTGGGCAAAGGCTCTTGCTGCCAAGCCCGATACCCAGGCCACCCCCAGTGATCCTCAGAACACACACATTCATGCGTCCATGCACTCACACAAACACCAACGCCAGAAATGGGTGTTGTGGTTTACTTGGGGATAAGGTCTTAATTAATCATGGTTAGGCTGAGAAAGCGAAATAGCACTCTATGACACAGGAAAAGCCAGCTCCACCCCTTCGGCAATTGCATCACTCGGGCGTGCAGTCAGACGATCCACTCAGCAAGTCTGTTGGCTTTGGATGCAAGGCTGGGAAGGAGAGCATCCTCTCCATGAATCAGGATGGAACTTTCTAATAACTTCCTCATGACTGCTGAGTTTCTTCCTGACACTTCCCTGATGCCCTCCCTCATTCCTGACCTCCTCCCACAAATGGAAACCAGGTCCCCACTTTCCCTGAAGCCTTTGACAGGAAGAGGCTGCTTTCTCTGCACCTCGCTGCCAGCTCAGAATGAGGGTATTCTCCAGGCGTGTGCTTCCTTCTTTGCATACCCGCTCCTAGCAGCCTCTGTCTGACTGCTTTTTCTTCCCTTCCTTCCTAGACGCTTACTCACGCTTCCCCGTCGCTGTTTACTGTTGCCCTCCGTGCCAGCCCCTGAGGCAGCCTCAGGGCTTCGCACCCCTCTATTAGAGTCCAGCGTCTGCGCCCGCCCGTGGGATTTCCTGATTGCGTGTTTGCTTTCATTTTACTCTTCCCACTGACCACAGCTTTTCGTGGGTGGGCCCCCAAGCCAGGCCCGTTCTGGCCCATGGTAAACAGCTAATTGTCAGAAAGGACGAGTGGGTAGCCTGTAGGTGAGTCCCTCTAAGAATCATGGTTAGGGTGTCTGGGCAAGCTACCTGGCTGCTTTCGCACAAGGCAATTACCGTGCGCATCATCGAAGATCTTAACTGATTCCTCAAAGCAAGCAAGGACACACCGAGAGTCTTTTCTACAAGAACGCCCAGTTTCTGGTGCTGAAGTGTTGTCTCTGTGGTTAATAGTCCTTGCTGCTTTTCCAGTGGACCCGGGTTTGGTTCCCGGCACACACCTACATCTTGCAGCTCAGACTCACCTGTGGTTCTAACTCTAGGGGATATGACACCCTCTCCTGGCACCTGGACACGGATATATTAAAATAACTTAACAATTTTATCTTCTCTCTTTTTTCAGTTTTTATTTTGTTTTAAATTGCTTGCATGTATGACTGTGCACCATATACATGCAATACCTACGAGAGCCAGAAGAGGGCGGTGGATCCCCGGGGCTGGGGTTACAGACATTTATGAGCCATCCTGTAGGTGCTGGGGCTCAAACTCAGGTCCTCTTGAAGGTCAGTAAGTGCTCTTAACCAGTGAGCCATCTCTCCAGAGCAAAACAATTAAAAAAAAAACTCAAATAATAAAAAGGAATGCTAGGTGTCCTCTCTTATCCTGATGGTTCTCATTGAAGGATAGGGCCCACCCTGCAGTATGGTGAGGGTAGTGGGTAGGCTCAGATTAGAATTTGTTCAATCAGGCCTCCTCCTCCTCCTCCTCCTCCTCCTCCTCCTCCTCCTCCTCCTCCTCCTCCTCCTCCTCTTCATCTTCTTCTTCTTCTTCTTCTTCTTCTTCTTCTTCTTTTGAGACAGGGTCTCATGTAGCCCAGGCTGGCCATCACTAGGAATGATTTGAGATAGTTAATATTTTCGACTTGACAGGATCTGGAATTACTTAGGAGATAGCCTCTTGGTGTGTGTGTGAGGGGGTTTCTAGACTAGATTCGTCTCTGAGTGTGACTGTAAGGAATGGTCCAGTGAGAAGACACTTTATGAAGTAGGAAGACACATGGTCATCCCTTTCCACAGGGTCGGGCCTGGACTGACTGGAAATGGGAAATCGAGCTGAGGACGAGCCGAGGATGAGCCGAGGATGAGCCGAGGACAAGCTGAGGACGAGCTGGGGACGAGCTGAGGCTCATCAGTCGCTCTCTGTTGTCTGGGTGTGGATTCTCATGATCACCACCTCCTGCTCCTGCCACCGTATCTTCCTGCCAGGATGGACAGATGTCTGGAACTGTGAGGGAAAATCCCTTCCGTTATTAAACTGCTTTTATCAAATACTCTCTTGCAGCAACATGGCGAGTCTTCCTGTCTCTGCTTCTCCAGTGCGGGGACTGCAGGTGTCTGCCACCACACACTGTTCTGTGTAAGTCCTCTGCCAACCCCATCCGATCAGTTTATCCTCAGAGATGAGGGTGATGGGGGCCCTTTCTCAGAGCCCATGCTCTGGTCTTCATGTCCCAGGAGCTGAGTGAACTGGTGGCACTCAGCGAGCGCCCAGTATAGGTTTGCAGAATGGGTGGTGAAGCTCCTATTAGCAATCACAGCACACCAGTAGATAGGACGCGGGACTGAAATCCCTAAGAAAAGCACAACTCTCCAAGATGCTAGTCTACTGGAAAAACACATTTGTTGGTTTAAACTAAAGAGAAAAACTCTTTGGACAGAAAACTCATTGAAGAGGGTTATCTTAGGCCTGGAGAGGTAGCTCAGCAGTTAAGAGCACTGACTGCTCTTGCAGAGGTTCTGAGTTCAGCTCTCAAGGCCTGCGTTTGGTGGCTCACAGCTACCTGTAACTCTAGCTCCAGGGGATCTCACGAAAGCCTTCTTTCCGCTTTCACAGGCATCTGAATGCGTGCACACTCACACATACTTTTAAAATCAAACTGAAATACATACCTATAGAAAGTTTTCCCCGATGTAATTCAGAACCTAACTGAGAACAAATGCAAACACATTTTTAAAAAATATTTATTTATTATGTATACAATATTCTGTCTGTGTGTATGACTGCAGGCCAGAAGAGGGCACCAGACCCCATTACAGATGGTTGTGAGCCACCATGTGGTTGCTGGGAATTGAACTCAGGACTTTTGGAAGAGCAGGCAGTGCTCTTAACCTCTGAGCCATCTCTCCAGCCCCTGCAAACACATTTTAAGATTGTTTTATTGCGTCCTCTTCCTCAGGCAATAAAAAGGAGAGGCCATGAGAAAACCCCAAGCTCACTCACACAGCTCTAGGCCCTTGGCTCCAGCTGGACTTCGGGAACTCTCCTGAGATACGCTAGGCGTGACTGGGTGGGTGGTGGGAAGCAAGACACAAAGAGCCTTTATTTTCCTGCTTACTTGAGCAATAGCCTCTCATGGTAGACACATCAAACACAGAGATGGATAAAAGAAAACACCACCACCACCACCATCAGAAAAATCAAAGTTACTTATTCAGAAACAAAATGACTTTATAGTCCACGTAATTTAGTTTTATATATATGTGTGTGTGTGTGTGTGTGTGTGTGTGTGTGTGTGTGTGTGTGTTTGAGTCAGGGTCTCTCCATGTATCTCTAGCTATCTTGGACTATGTATGTCACTCTGTAGACCAGGCTGACCTCAAATGCACAGAGATCCGCCTGCTTCTGCCTCCCGAGTGCTGGGATTAAAGGCTTGAGCCACTATGGCTGGCTCTTTTCCATTTATTTCAAACAAGAAAACCATTGCAGCATTTTGTTTTATATTTAGGGAGTTTTTGTTTAAAAACGAAGTGTGGAAAGAGTAGAAAACATCATTGAGGAAAAGACGTGAGAAGAAAAAGTCCCCCCCCCCCCAAGCTCCTTGAGCAAACTCCCAGGTTTGAAGGGGCCCTTCCTTCGGGTCTCACACTCCCCTCTTCTCATTTCACAAAAACGACAAAGAAACAAGAACAGCCGCACAAAGCTGCACCTGCTTTCGCTCTTATCCCAGTCTGTACCAAACTGGGAACCAGACAAATGAGTGGATGCAAACAGAAAGGGAAGCAAGGCCGTGGCGGCCAAGTTAGCCAAGTGTGGGAGTTTCTACTGCAGACGAAGGCCATTCCAAGCTTTGGGTTCTCCGAGCCACACTAGACGAAGGCAGATTGTCCCGGGTCACATGTTAAAACCAAGGAGCACAACTTGCGATGTTTTAAGTAGCTCTCTGATTTTGTGTTGAACCTTACTCATGGCTGTCCTGGGCTGCGTGTAGTTTGTAGGCCACGTGGAGGACAAACCCTGAGTTTCACCCCTCCACCCCCACCTGTCTGTCTGGCTTTTGTTTGTTTTCTTTGTTCCTTTTCCTTTAAACAGAAACAGCACTGTCTGGTTAGCAGGGAGGAGGTCAATATAGCACACAGCCGTCCCCACTATTTTGCTGCTTAATTTTCCTTGATGATGCCCTGTAATTAGCTGGGCTAAGAGAGGCCAGGAGAGAGCATGGGGCCAAGCTGTGACCTGTCGCTCCCTGTAGAGTGAGAACACACTCTGAAAAGACCATCCGTCCCCTTCCTAAGACGCCCCGTGTGTCAAGGAAGGACAAGGTTTCCCTGGGAGTTTGAATGGACAAAGAGGAGGAGAGAAGCTCCCTACGGCATCCTAACCTTAAATACCTCGCCTCCAGTTTCTGAAGCAGCCTGGAGCCCTCACACAGACGGAAGCTGAGAAGGATGTATGAATGGCAGACAGCCAAGTTTACGATGGTTCTAGATTTACTGCACGAAGAAGCTCCAGGTCATTTCAAGAGACTCAAGGGCTCCCAGGCAGGGCGCTATGTTCCTGTCCTGTTTTGCCAAGTCCTAGACCTCTGGTCCACCCGTGTCACTCATCCCTGAACCTAGCGTCTACTATGCCCTAGGCTGAAACCACTCTGAACTCCGGGGTGTGAGGAAGGAAGATGCAGCTGATTCCAGAGTCAGACGCGTGGTTTGTTTATTGTCTTCATTCCCTCCTGCCTCCCACCTCCATTGTTTAGGGCCAACTATTTTTATTTCAGTTTAATATATAATAAACTACCGTGCTTTCTACAAGTTTAAAAATATATTAGTTTAATTAAAAACACTTTTCATGGGACCATAAAGTTCGTCGCTTGTGAAGCACAGGGCAAATTATTTCTTCTCCGTTCCTATGGAATATGAAGGGAATGGTCCCAACAGTGATGGAAGGACGGCAAAGCCAGATGAAGCTGGCAAGCATGGGTGCTACTCTGTCCAGAAGGAGGCAGCGGAGAGATGGTCTTCCTGGAGCCCAGAGCTGGGCTCAGACATATGCTCTGGATGCTGGACCCAAGGTAGGGAGATGCTCAGTAGTCCCCATTCCCATGGGAACCTTCGGGAGATAGGCAGTGATCTCCCTTATCCTCGGGTACCTTAGGGAACCGTGCCGTGGTCCCCCTTATCTATGGGGACCTTATTAGGCTTACAGTGGATGCTCAAATACACAATACCAAATTCTGTAGATAGTTTTTTCTTAAATGTCCATACCTATGATTTAAAAACACAATTTATAAATTAGATGAGTGATTCATGACAGCAATTATAAATGAAATAAGACAACATAAAAATGTATTAAAATAAGAGTTATATGAGAGTAATTTATCTCAAATTATCTTGTACCTTCATCTTTTCATGTAAAATATTCACAGCTTCTTGCCAGCAAATCCCAACCACCTACGTCTTAAGCTAGTACTTGGAGATCAATATTAGAAGACCAGTGTTGCTTCAGTTAGATCACAGTGGCACTATGCCCATCAGTCTGACAACTGAGATGGCTACTAAGCGACCAGCAAGAGGGCAGTGGATACTCAGTGGATACTTTGAAGCAAAGGATAATTTACATCCTAAGTAGGACATTAAGAGATTTCACCTGGTGCTCAGAAGTCAGCTTAGTTGAAAGCTTACTACTATAGCTGGGCACAGAAGCATGCAGCTGTATGGAGAGGCTGATGTAGAAGGAGAGACAACAGTTCAAAGCCATCCTGGTTTATGTAGGGAGTTTTGGGCCAGCCTTGCCTACATAGCAAGACTTTGTCTTAAGAAATCAAACCAGTGCTCAAGAGATGGCTTAGAGGTTAAGAGCACTGGCTGTTCTCTTCCAGAGGTCCTGAGTTCAATTCCCAAAAACCACATGGTGTCTTACAACCATCTGTAGTAGATTTGATCCTCTCTTCTGGCCTGTAGGCACACATGCAGACAGAACTCTATATATAATAAATAAATGAATCTTAAAAAAAGAAATCAAATCAAATTAAAATGTATAATTATTTACTAATGTACTTTTTCATTTAATATTTTGAACTGCAATGAACGATGAGTAACCCAAACAGTGGACAAGGAATGATTGCTGTCTTACCTTGGACAAAGATGCTGTCAGGAAGTGACCATGTACTACCATGCTCAGCTCAGGCTGTGTGGGGGATCAAACCCAGGGCTTCCTGCCTCTCCCGGTCCTGGAGCTTTAAGACTGGACTCAGCTGGCCAGTCAGTGAACCCCAGGAATCTGCCTGTTTCTGCCTCCCCAGGACTGGGATGGTGACCATGCACCTCATCAACCCCAGCTTTTTACAAAGTGGGTTCTGGAGCTATAACTCATATTCTTGTGCTCGCTTGTGTGACAAGCAGCCTACTGACTGAGCTGTCTCTGCAGTTCGTGATCTCAGATTTTTAAAAAGGCCCTTTGACATAAAGCAGATTTGGAAATCAGTCCGGATTGGGCACGTTGTGGCCACAATTCCCACGTGAGATTTCCTCATACCACTGCCTCGACATGGATTTGATACTCTCCCTTAGAAGAGTCCTATAACAAAATATCCTTCGAACGTCTCAATAGTGCAGCCAAGCCACAAATAAACAAGCGCCTGTCAGCCTGTTATTTCAAATACACACCGAAAGCTGGGCAAGCGTGAGGACCTGTAACTCCAGTGCCTCGGGGGTGGAAGCCGGCAGATCCCCGGGGCTTGCTGGCCAGCCAGTCTAGCCGAAATGGTAAAATCGAGCTTCAACAAGAGCCTATCTCAAAAACAATAAAGAGGAGAAGCAATTGAAGAAGGCATAGGCTGCAAACCTTGGCCCTCAACATGCTTCTACACATGTGTCCATGTGCACATATGCAAAAACAAATCATAGGTTGAAATATCAAGTCTGCTCAGTACTGTCCCATCATGGCATTGGAGGCTGTCCTCAGGGCCCCCTTCGGGATCTGATTGGTTTAGAAATGAGGGCGCTGGCACAGTGCAGACGGCTCAGGCACTGCCTGAGAGGTGCTGATGCGGGATCCAGGAATGACCTGGATGTCTCTGCTCCACTGGCTCTGGCCAGGCTGCTTCTGCTCCCGCCACTGTTCTACATAAAGGCCGTTTCCTCTTAGCCTGTTTTCATTATTAGTGTGCTATCGCTGTGTCCCAGGCATCTGGAGGACAGGGTTGCTATTCTGGCTTTCGGTCTGGGGAATGGGGAGGGATGGAGAAGGTGAGGGCCTTCATTGTCATAACTTGTCGTTTTCCTGGGATGAAGGCGCTGGCTCATAGCAGCTGGTGTAGAGCCATGACTTACCACTCTATACAGAGGACAGGCGGAGGGGGGTTGTGTGGTGCCTTCCCTTCTTCATCCGGTGTGACAGGACAACAGTGCCGCTGGGCTGAGGGACAGGTTCAAGGCGACATGAAGCAAGTGGACTGCACACTCGCCTCAGGGTTACAAAACAGCAAGTACTGCTGTTCAGGGTAGTGCGAGGGCTCATGACAGAGGACGCTGTCCTGTACTACATTCTGATCTGGACTCTAAATCACGGCTATAGACTAGAGTGGCCTAGACAAGGAAGACAGGCTGCAGGGTTGGTTAGGGCTGAGTAGACCTAGGTAAGGCTGAGAAAGGCTAGGTAGGGCTAAGTAGAGCTGTGTAGGGCTGTGTAGGGCTGAATAGGGCTAGATAGCGCTGGGAAGGCTTGAGTAGGGTTGGGTAGGGTTGAATAGACCTGGGTAGAGCTGAGTATGGTTGGGTAGACCTGAATAGGGCTGAGTAGGTTTGGGTAGGGTTAGGTAGGGCTGGGTAGGCTGGTATCATTATTGTTGAAGTTGGTGGTCTCAGATAACTAGGGTTGAACAATCCCTAACCCCAGGGGTTTTGTCCCTAATGTCTGACCCTCTTGCTCTTTGAGGACACTGACTGATGGCTTAGTCAGACACCATCACGCTTGTAACCTCAGCATTCAGGGGGTAACAACAGGATCAGGATCGTGACTTTGAGATCAACCTATGTTCTCTAATGTGACCCTGCCTCAAAACCAGAACAAATGAAGTCAAGCAAGCCCCCAGATGTGTATCAGCTCTGTTCTGAGACACAGGAGTTGGCAAGATTGGCCCTTCCTCAGGGCCTTGACAGCGTCTACCAGAAGCCGCCCTCCCCGACTCACTGATAACTGCCTTCTTTATATGCCTTCCCTCTGTGGCTTGCCTAGTCTAAGTATTTCATCTTCTTCTCATAAGGATGCTAGTCACAGTACGTGAGGGTCTGTCCTAATCTCATTAAGGGCTATCCTTTTAATGAATTTCTCTTTTGAGACCATGTGGCAGTCTGGGACACGGGAGTGGGATTCTAACCTGTGAACCGGGGACTAGAGAGATACACTTCAGCGCACAGCAAGGACTCGATGGCTCTCGGAGCAGGCTTGATGCACATGCCTGTTGGCTCACCTGAAACATAAGAAGACTGGGGAGGGTACTTTCTGTCAGTCTTGGGGGTCCCTTTTCCGTGAACTAGCCTTCTATTTCCAATCTCCTTTCCTGACTGAGCCTGAGCCTGAGTGGTTCCAGACTGGCCTGGTTCTGTGCCTGCTGTCCTCATCCATCAGCTTAGCGGCCCTGACCCTGGTGGGTGGCATGTTTACTGGCAGGGAAAATTCACTAAGGGTTCATATGGCTTTATCCTCGGGTTTTTCACAAGATGCCCGGGGAGGTTCCTGGGCCAACTGGACAGCCGGGGAGCGTGAGAAAGCCTGTGTGTTCTGTGAGCTTTTGGTGTTCCAACTACCCCAGGATCAATATTATCCCAATTCCCTTTCACCATTGATCTTGACACGGCAGAGTTCTACTGTGGCGAGGCAAAGCGTGCAATGAATAATGGTGCTGAATCCGCAGTGCGGTTATCTTTACTTCCGTTTGCTTCACAGATGGACACAGGCCCATTGGGTAATGATTGCAGAACACACTGCCCTGCTCCCTGGCAGCCATTGATGTGGTGGGCATTTTCATTCCTGTCTGAAAACTCTGCGCCTCAAGAAGGTGAGGAGGCGTTCTAGGAGTGAGGAAGGGGAGAGGAAGAATTCTCTCCTGGGCTCTGAAGTTTCTACTCTGCTGTTCCTGTCTTTGTCGGCATCTTATTAGCCATGTAGGGACAATATGACTGCCACCATGGCAAGGAGTCCCGCCATCCCATAGAGCGTTGGAGAGGATGACACATTGGGATTATCCCCCACAGCCTCTTAAAACAATCTTAGCTTCAGTTGCATGCCTTATTATCATAGCATCAATGAAACTACTTCTCTCTCCAACCCCGTCTTGGTTCTGTGTGTTCAAGTGTCTCTTTCCTGGGGAGATGCGAACAGAAACATCTGTCTGCAATGAACCGCGTACTAACACATCGAAGTAATGCTTCCACCCAAATTAGCTTGGTGAGTCACTAAGTCAGCTGGGGGTCCCGTACAGGAGCACGGACAACTTACAGGAAGTTGAACTACTGAAGCAGAGGGCTCCTCCGTGCCCCAGTGACTGTAACTGCTTCCACATCCTTGCGGCGGGGAGGGATTCCAACCCCATGAGCTTCGGGTGTGGGACACACAGTTGCTCTGGTTACAAGAGTGCAATGGCCATGTAATGCCCGGAGGACAGCCTTCCTAAAGCAGTCACATCCCAAGGTTCTCGGTGGACAACCTGGGTTGCTATGAAGAGCAATACACTATACAAAAGTAAATTATTTTAAGAAGGAGAAACGGAGCTGGGCATGGTGGCACACAACCTTAATCCCAGCACTCAGAACATGGACAGAACACAAGCAGAGCTCTGTGAGTTCGAGGACAGCGTGGTCTGCATAGTGAGCTTCCGGCTAGCCAGGGCTATACCGCGGGACCCTGTCTCAGTCTCCAAAAGAAAATTGAAAAAATAAGATAAATAATAAATAAAACCAGCACCTGTGGTGAAAGAATCCTTTTAAAGTTTGCCCTTCTGGCATGAGCAAGCACTAAAGCTGGACTCCAGTGATCAATCAATCATTTTATAAATTAGAGGGACAGTTCAGATGGACTCGTCACACAGCTGGACACCACTTACCTGTTGCTGAGCGAGGGGGAGAGCAGGGAAGGAAAGAAAGGGTGAGCACGGAGAAGCAGCTGACAGGCCACGCTCTGTGAACAATGAGAGTAGTCAGTCAGGGTTATGCTTGCTTGTGTTGTGCGGATGTTTCTGTGCACTGATTTCTAAGCTTGTCTCCAAAGGGTCTCTGTGGTACTGTGGTAATGTTATACTTCAGGGGGAACACGGTACCTGTGGTGACTAATACTGTCCACCTGAGAAGATCTGGGCTCCTCTAGGACACGTCCCCGTGGGCATGTCTGTGAGGGAGTTTCTAGACTGGGCTGCGGGTGAAAAGACCTACTTTGCATGTGGTCAGTGCTGTCCCCGAGATGGAGTCCCAGCGCGAATGACAAAGAGGAAGTGAGCTGAGCATGGCGTTCCTTTCTTTCTGCTTCCTCTCTGCTGCGCCCCGTGAATCTGCTGGCTCATGCTCCTGCCACCGTGACTTCTCCACTGTGATGACGGCACTCTCACACCGGAAGCCAATGAAACCTTTCCTCCCCGAAGCAGATCTTCTCAGGTGTTTTGTTGCAGCATTGAGAGTAGTTAATTTGGCATCTTACAAGGAATGCCTGAAAAGGAGTATTTGGGATATCTCAGTCTCCTCTGGTGGCCATAACAACATCCATCTGGTCTTCAAAACACTAGAAATGTTTATAGATTACACATTTTTCCAGATTTTAAGTATTTGCATATAACACACACATATATAACATAATGTCTTGGGTATGAGAGCTAAAATCAAACAAAAAATGCTCATGTTTCATAGATATCTTACACACACAGACAAAGGTAATTTTGTATACTACTTTAATGTTTTTTTTTTTTTGCATGCAAGAAAGTTTCATGGCATGGAACTTTCTGACTGTGGAGTCAAGCCAACTCAGAAAAGTTGCAGATTTTGAAGCATTTCGGATTTCAGATTTCAAGATTAAGAATCTTCAATCTCTCCAACAGATTATGTAGTTTAGTGACCTGGGATTCCTCTCTGTATGCTGTGAATACCATTGGTTAATAAAGAATCTGTCATGGGCCTGTGCAGGGCAGAATAGAGGTAGGCTGGGAAAACTAAACTGAATGAATCAGGAGAAGCCATGAAGTCCCACCAGAGACAGATACTGGACAGAACTTTACCCGTAAGCCACAGCCATGTGGCATTACACAGATTAATGGAAATGGGTTAACAAAAGATATAGAAACCAGGTAGCAATACCATCAAGTGATTGGCCAAGCAGGGATTTAAATAATATAGTTTCTGTGTGATTATCTTAGGTCTGAGCAGCCAGGAATGAACAAGTGGCCTCCTACAACAGTTTAGGCAATAGAATCTATTACTCGTGGGTCCTGAGGGCTGCGAAGTCTAAGACCAAAGTACCTGCCATTTCTGGGACTGTGTTGCAGAATATTTGTTTACACTGTGTGAATGTGTGTCACTGTGATTGATTTAATAAAGACAGCCAACAGTTACGTAAAGTGGGACTTCTGGGAAGAGGAGAAACGGGATGAATCTAGGCATACAGGGGACACCAGTGAGATGTTGAAGAAGTTAGACATATGGTACAGAGGAGAGGTAACTGAACCACATGGCAGAACATAGATGAATAGAAACAGGTTAATTTAAGTTATAAGAGCAAGTTGCGGAAAAACCTAAGCTAAAACCAAGCTTTCATAATTAATAATAAATCTCCAGGTTGTTATTTGGGACCTGGCAGCCAACAAGAAAGACTACCTACAGAAATGTGCTCTGATGTCACTACTTATAAAAACAGTAATTTTATAGATGGGGACTCTATCTTTAAAACAAAATGTACAAAACATTTGTTTGTTTGCTTATGCCAGAACCACACTATATAGATCAGGCTGGCCTCAAACACACAGACATCCATCTTCTTCTGCCTCCCAAGTGTGAGGATTGAAGGCATATGCCGCTGGATCAGGCTATTATTTCCTTTTAAGTTTAACTTTTAATTATGTATATGCATATCAGAGTGATGGCTTGTGCATTTTGAGTGCAGTGTCCTTGGAGACTGGAAGAGAGTGTTGATCTCCCAGGGCTGAGCTTGAAGGCGATTTGGAACTACCAGATACAGGTGCTGGAAACTGAACCCAGGTCCTCTGGAAGCAATGCAATCTCCTAACTGCTGAATTGTCTCCCCAGATGTCTTAAAGAAGTTTTTATCACATTAACTTTGTGTGTGTGTGTGCGTGTGTCTACATGTCTGTGTGTGTCTGTATATCATGTGTGTGCATCGGCATGTCTATGTGTGTGTGTTTGTATATTGTGTGTGTGTGTGTGTGTAGCTGTGCATGCTAACAGAATGTGTGTGCTTGTGGAAGTGGATAATTTGGAGAAGTCAATACTCTCTTCCCAAATGGGGCCTGGAAACTGAACCCAGATGCCTTTACCCAGTGAGCTGGCCTGCCTGGAAACCTTCCTTCCTTTTTATTACAAGTGTAGCTGCCCTGAGGCTCAGGGCCTTCATGCACAAACATTATAAAGGACATGATTTAGTTTCAGTAGTTACTGTGAATCGACTTGAACATCTCTAACATGGGCAACGCTAAGCAGCACGGTACGTTACAAGACTCAAGCATGGATTATAAATCAGACAGAATTTGTGGTATTTTAGATCCAAGCAAGGGGAACCCTACTTTTATCACATAGCAAACTACGTCCCGGTTTGGGGACCAGGGATGAGTGACAAGATACACATTAATGTGGCCATCAAGTGCTTCCTGTCGAAGTCCACAGGATTCAAAACACATTCACTTAAGAATGCTACTTCCAAATGAAATGGCTTGAGTCAGGCAGCCTGACTTCCCAGCCCAGGCCAACGCTTACTTGTCGTGGGCTTTTGGGCAGGTTGCCTCACCCTTTGGGTCTACTCCCTTCTTAGTGAGTTGGGGGTCCTCACAGCCCTCCTTGAAATAGAGCTGAGATGATGTCTGTGAAGTTCTGAGCATGGAGGACTATAGTAAGTGCTCCTTAGAGCTGGCTCCTGTCCATGATGAGAAACAAACACGCACACATGGTGAGAATCTTATCAAATGCCCAGGCAAACTCAAAGAAGAATGTTTAAGCATCAGGTTTGCGGCATTTAAAAAGTCATGATTCCCTGAAGGCAGAGTTGCTCAATTGAGGGGCAATAACAAGCTGCCTCTACCGAAGCATGGGAATAGGAATCCCAGAATTAACGTCTGGAAGTTATAGGCTCCGAATGGGAGACTTTGGAGGCAGTTATTTCCGCTGAGAAGATGAGTGAGCGGGGACGTTGGGTGGTGAGGCATCAATACATGGCCATCCATCCCAACGCGGGTACAGTTCTGACTGAGGCATGACGACAGGGAGAGGTATTGGGAAATCTATGAACCGTTCTCAATTTTGCTACAGATCTCAAATTACTCTTCTTAAAAAACAGCCTATTAAAAAATGAGAAGTCAAAAAGTAAAAAGTTGGGCGTAACAGGCTGGCAGCCCCAGTACTTGGAAAGCTATGAAAGGGAAATAATGACTTTGGCGCCAACCTAGATCACGTAGTGAAACTTTGTCTCAAAAAAGCAAGCAAGCAAACAAACAAAAAGCGACAGCAAAAAAAAAACATAACTAAGATCCCATATCTGACCTTTTCTTAGAGCTCGTCCGTGAGACACTTGTCTGAATAGCCCCTGCACCCTGGGGTGGGCTCACCTTTGTGTCACACGGTGGGACCTTCCAAGAAGAGCATTTGCACATTTTCTAGTAGACACCGTGATGGATGTCTCACTTAATGGACGCATTAAAGCCATTTGAGAGGGGAGAAAAGAGGAATGAGAAGCATCTTGGTTAACCACTTTCTTAGAATTCTGGAGTCACTGAGAATAGACTTGAAGATAGATTTCCTCAGTGGGAGGACATATAATTCTGGTTTTTTATTCTGAATGTCCTTGTGTTGGAGTAGAAGAATGACCTTTCTGTTTTTTGTTTGTATTTTCTGGTGGTGGTACAGAACCCAGGACCTTCTACATGCTAGGCAAGGGCTCTGCCACTAACCTGAATTCCCAGCCCTCAGTGTCATTCTGGCCTCTTGTCACTCCTCCACATTTTTTCATTTGCTTAGAACCTGTTGAAGGACATTTGTCAGTTAGGACTAAGTGGAGACAGTGCTGGGAAGGCTGCCTGAAACCAAGCCAGTGAAGACCCTCAAACGCCAGGGAGGGCCATCTCCATCATTCTGCATATGATGGCAAACCAGGGCTCCACTGAGGCGGGGAGGGGTGATCTGTGTTGCTCCCAGAAGAAGTTTAGAACCTCATCAGCTACAACTTTGTCTGAAAAGACTCCTTGGTAAGATGAGAACAGTACATGTATCTCTAGGTGTTTGACACAGAGAGCTTAGACGGTGTGTTCAGGCTCAGGAAATTTGACCAAAAATGAAGCCCTAACAGCGTCGAGACTGCTCTTGGAGGTCCTGGGTCTGTTGTTGTCTTTCTCAGGTACTGTGATAGTATCTCCATGAATGTCATCAGCACCTGTACCCTCTTCACTGACTACCCACACCCTCCCCTTTTATCCCATCTTCCTGAGTCATGTCTCAAGGTCCCTTCAAGTCAACACAGACAGCTTCCTATGGGTACATCGTATTTGCTCCCGGACCTGATGCTCACCGTCCCGTGTCTGTCATTGAGACTCTAAATCTCCTGAAGGAGGCTGGAGGGGCTGCTGTCTAACTCTTCCCACGTGGGGGTCAGAGTTCAACACCAGATACCTTCCCCAACTGCTCTCCACCTTAGTTTTTGATGTAGGGTCTCTCACAGAATCTGTAGTTCGACAATTAGACCAGACTGGGCAGCAAGCCTCATGGATCCTCCCGTTTCCTTCTAGTTGAGGTTGTTAGACTTCACACTTCACCCTTAAATGGGTCTGGGGATCCAAACGCAGGTCCTCACGCTTGCATGGCCACTGCTTTACTGACTGAGCTGTCTGCTTAGCACCTGTACACTTACAAACATCCACATCCCCACGCATGCTCAGAAAAGCATCATTAAATAGATATAAAAACGCTCGATGGTAAGCAGTCCTATTAGTTTATAAACATTTAGTAGATGAGAAAGGCTTCAGGTTGTGTTGTCACTTGAGGTGTAAGTGAAGTTGGCAGGCTGCCAGAGGCTCAGCCTTCCAACTGGTGTCCAGTGAGTGATGGGAAATGCATGAATACTCATACACACACGGCAATTGCTTTTACAACCGAGCAAGATTTGAGTTCTAATTTGAGGCTTTCATGGAAAGGATGAGCTGGAGCTAAATTTGCTAATCCTGACTGGTTCCTCTGACCACAGACAAAACCAGTTGTTTGTGTGTTTTTTTTTTTTTTTTTTTTTTTTTTTACCGCTGAGGTAATCGATAGTGATTGCCCCCCGACTGCAGCCGTGAGTCACGGCGGGTGTGTGAAGCCGTCTGAGGCGCTTGCGTCCACCCCACCGGCATGCCTCCTTCACAGATAACTGCGCGGCAAAGCAGCGACAGAGACTGGGCCAGCACGTTCGTGTACCGAGACTCGTAATTAGAGCCAGAGAGCTTAAGTCGATGAATGGCTGTCTCATTATGTGAACATAAAGGAGGCTTCGTGTGCTCGAATACTAATTAGCCTCCGCCGATATTGCGTAAGCCCATCTGAGATTGCTTATAAGTGACTCCCGAAATAATGGCAAGCCAAGGTGATAAATAAGGCACAGGAGGGAAGCGACGGAAAAGCTCCGAACAAACAAGACCTTACTGAGTCCCTTGCCAACTGTGAGCTTGGCGGGTTGTATGGAGTGCTTTCTGAGTGCAGGTCACGAATCCGCGTTTTGTGTCTATTGCTTCGTTGACTTTCAGGATCCACCCAAGGAAGTAGATTCCAGCTTCTTAAGTGTTCTTGTCTTGTTCTGAGGTAGTCTCATGCATCTTTGGCCATCCTCAAATTCACTATGTGGCTTGAACCTGCGATCCTCTTGCCTCCACCTCCAGGTGAGAAGCATCGCCATGCTCATTCTGTGTGTCGCCAGTGAGCAAACCAGGGCCTCCTGCATGCCAGGCGAGTACTCTGCCAACTAAACTACAGTCTCGGCCCGATTCTGGCTTCCCTAGCCTCATCTTTATAAAGGAGGAAAATGAGGTGCAGAATAGCTAGGCAGTGTATTCAGGGTCATGGGATTAGACAATAAAGCCACGACAGGCAGAGGCTGCCATTCAGGGACGATGGCTGTGTCTCCACGCGCGCCACTACCAGCACCTGTACCTTCTGCACCGACTACCCCCTACCCCCCCCTTGTCTTCCTGAATCACATCTCAAGATGCCTGTGGACAGCTGGTACTCTCTATTCCTTGTCTGGTACTGAGGCTCATAATCTCAGCAAGCCTTCCGAAGCCTGGAAAGGCTGCCCTCGGTTCCGTTCCATGGGACAGGAGAATCCAGCTCTCAGCTGGAAGGGAGACAAACAGGAGTGACCAAGGCGTAGGAGCACAGATTGAAGTTACTATCATACCACGTTCCAAAGCGATAATAGTCCCATGAGGTTCTAATAAGGACAGAATGAGAGCCACTGGCCAAGGAATGTTTGAAGCCATTGTTGAGAATACTTGGTAGACAGGTTGCAGCATGGTGGAAAAGCCTTTGCTATTTGTAAATTAATAGAGCAGATTGCTTTCTTGTATCTCCTAATGTCTAGGATCCTGGGACTTCTGTCATCCAGAGCAAACCTGGACAATTGGTCCTGCCGATAAGAAACAGGCCCACGACCTAGAGATGTCGTTTATTTTGTAGAATACCTGCCTAGCATGGATGAAGCTCTGGCTTCAATCTTGAGTGACACATAAACCAGGCCTAGAGGCATGCTGCTGGGATCCCGGCATTTGGGAGATGGAAGTAGGAAGATCAGAAGTTAAAGGGCATCCTCGGGTACCTAGGGGGGGTGGAGGCCAGCCTGGGCTACAAGAGGTGCTGTTGAAAAACAAACACAGCATAACAGCAACAAAAGAAACAGACCTGTCCCTCCCATTGGCAAGACTTTGACCTGATAATGACCCAAGATGTCCTCATTCCAGCCTCCTTCCTGGTCACAGGGGCAGGTCCTCCCCTACTCTGGGGAGATTGTGCTGGATCTGCTGTCGGTGCTACCTTAGCTACTCTACTCAGATTCATTCGAATGAGCCTTCTAGCAACTTTGACCTTTCCAGCTTTCATTATCATTTTGTTTTCTTAAAGTACAGTGGGCCAAATGTATAATCCACCAAGTGAATGAGGCCCCTGCTTGGGGCCCTGCTGTGGGTTTGGTTATGTATATGCCTTCCCCTGCCTGATCCTCAGGTCCCACTTGACAGATAGGAAAAATAAACACCTTCACTGAGTCACAGGCTGAGTATGAATTCGAATGAGACAGTGGGCATGAGCTGGGAATTTATTACAGTTTTTAATGATTCATTAATGTCACAGTGTATTGAGCCCCCTGTCTATTCGAGGCTTCCTGGAAGCTGCAGTTCTGCAGGGAAAACAGGCACACACTTGCACCCACAACAAGTCACCGGGTGTGACGTTAGGGCCATCAGTTACCTGAACAATGACCCAGGAACCTCAAAGGTAAGGTGGAGAACTCTCCTTAGGCATTCTGGAATCTTCCTAGAGGAGGTGCTGTTTGGGTGGGAGGGTCACTCCAAGTTACCACCAGCTAGATGGTGACTTTGAGGCCAGCCTGGACTATGTGACCCCAACTCAAAAAAATCAAAACCTTTCAAAGTGGGAAGCAGTTTCATGTCTGAGCATCTTCTCAGCCACGACATGGCTGTAGCATGGGCAGTTATATAGGATGAGGAATCCTCAGTGAACAGTACTTTCTGAAGAGCCCTCCTCTGCCATCATTGCTGAAGGCCACTCTGAAGTTTCAGTTTTTGTACTCTCTTAGGACTGACCCCTTGGTAACCTCTTATCTATGCCAGGGAGCCCAACCTGTGTTAGGTGCCTGGCCTCACTCATCAGCAAGAGGTGACCAGGAATTCAACCAATCCAGAAGCATCTAGAGTTTGAGCCTCTGCAGATTAAGGCCTGTGTGGGGAGAGGATGTAAACACTCACTTCCTATCTTTCTTTCCCCTCCAGAACAAGTGTCAGCCTCGAGGAGGACTTATCTCCCGGATAACGAGCAAAGCCATGCAGGCACCTGGCAAAGGTCAGCGAAACCTGGACCGACTGTTTGAGTTACTCAAGTTCCTTTGAAGCTCAGCTTAAGCAAGAGACTGAGTTTGGCTGACGGTGTATTTTCAAGTGACATGAGGCAAGAAGGAAAGAGGAGGCTGCGTTGCCAAATGATTAAAGAGTGGTTCTGACTAAATATGGTACTTGATTTTTAAAAATGTTTAAAAAAAATCTCTTGAGAAACTGCCACATCCACACAAGAGAGCAAAATTCAAATGGGGTAAAAAGTCAATTGAAAGTATGTTTATGTATTTACACACACATACTTTTTTATATCTATATATACACATGAACATCTTTGTTGAGTAACCAATCGAGATACTGACAGGGTTATCTCTTATTTCATAGTATTAAATCTGGGGGAACATTACTGTTTACTTCCTTGCAGAGAAACTGTGATTTTTTTTTAATAATAGAGCTGAATTCCATCCCGCAGGTGTCCCACTATTGATAGTGATGTTTCTGCTTTCTGGGTGGTACATTAGCCAGACTCTTGTATTTTGTCATTGGAATCAACACTTCAATTAAACCATTGTGCTTGAGTCTGCATCTAAGGACACAGGAGATCTGGAGGCAGCACTGAAAGACCCAAACTCCACAAGATCAAGCTATGAGACTCTTAGAGAATGACTCTTTGGAGCTGCAGTGGATGTCAAGGCAACCAGGACAGTAGGAAGTTGCTAGTATCTCCACCTGAAGGGAAAGTGGTACCAATGGAACCAAGGAATTGTGTACACAGGAGCTGTGAACACAGCAGCCAAGGATAGAGGGAACAAGGAAGGTGACCCCCAACCCCCCTCTCTTCTTACCCTTTTGTCTTCTACTGGCCACACTCATAGAGGCCAATTGGCAAAGGCACCTCAGGGACGTAGGCCAATGCGGTTGGAGCCAGAAAGAATGGATTAGTGACTGAATTATAAAAGAAAATATTCAGACTATAGAGTTGTTTTTTTTTTTGTTTTTTTTTGTTTTTTTTTTTTTTAAATGACAAATGTGGGGCCTAGAGAGACATTTTAGCAGCTTTGAACACTTGCTGTTTTTGTAGAGGACCTAGGTTCTGTTTCCAGCACCCACCAAGTGACTCACAACCATCTGGAACTCTTGTTAGACCTGCTATCCAATTCTGACCTTCACAGACAGCAAGCACACACGGTGCACATGCAAAGATGAATGAGTAGCACTCACACGCATAAATAAAATAAGAATAGTTTTAAAATTTATATGATGCACCTATAGAAATGAAGCCAAGAGACAAAACACAGTGAAAGAGGTAATATGTATAACTAGAGGTCAAAGGTGACAGAAACAATATCTCCAAACTGTTCTGCATTGTGGATCCATGCCATCATCAGACATTGGCCTAGGTCCAAACTACTCCTAAATTAGGTTTTAACTTTTTTGTGTATCATATTTTTTGCTCCCAGCATTTTGATTTCATTTTTTATTTGCCGATTCCAGTTATACTGGTGAATCTTGACTTTCCTCGCCTCTGTGGCTGGAACACAGTAAGAAAGGAGGTAAGGAAGAAGGTTTGTTTCGGCTCATGGTTCAGGGAAGACAGGCCACCACAGCAGGCGGAGCTTGATGGCAGGCGTGGCTTGGTCAGTGGTGGGGCGGGGGAGGCAAGAACTTGATCAGGTTACACAGACCAGGAGGTTGCTGTGCCTTCCTCTCTCCTTCCAGGACAGTCTGGTGGCTGTGCCTTTCCCTCTCCCCCTTCCAGGACAATCTGGTGACTGTGCCTTCCTCTCTCCTTCCAGGACAGTCTGGTGGCTGTGCCTTCCATATTCAGGGTGGGTCTTCCCTCCTCTGCTAGTCCTCTCCGGAAATGCCCTCTCAGATAGATGCCTAGTTAAGAAGTGCTGGCTAGAGGTTTCTAACAAGATAACCCCCTTGTCAGGCGGTGGTGGCGCACCTTCAATCCCAGCACTCAGAAGTCAGAGGCAGGTGGACCTCTGCATGTTGAGGCCAGCCTGATCTACAGAGTTCCAGGACAGCCAGGATTCCCACACAGAGGAACCCTGTCTTGAAAAATTGAAATAAGCAAATAAGTAAACAAGTAAATATCATCTACCTCAGTGGTGAATCACCCTTTCCTACCTGTGTCACTCAGAACGAGACAAGGAAAACATGAACCTATCTAAATTTACAGATGAAGTTTTACAAAAGGGTTGGGGGCACCCCTCAGTGCTGACATGATTGCCAGCACTTGCTCCACCCTCAGTTTGGTCTCCGTTAAGTCTCAAGTCCTGGCTCAAATGGCTGTGACTGCCTTTCCCTTCGGACTACCATAAAATTTCTCCTCCACCAGACCTCGAAGCAGCTGCGTGGGTCTCTAGCACCCAAACCAAAACAAACGAGACACGAAAGTCAAAACCCAATGCCACCACCACCAAAACCAAACAAAAAAAGGAGAAAACAGTAATTACAATCTTTGGAAAGACTCTAGTAGCTAAGTAGGTCTCTGCTTCTGTTGTTGTTTTTCCCCGGCTGGACTCTGTGCTGGGTGGTTTTATGTCAAGTTGATACAAGCTAAGGTCCTTAGAGAGGAGGGAATCTCAATTAAGAAAATGCCTCCCTAGGACCAGCCTGTAGGCAAGCTTGTTGGGCATTTTCTTAATTAGTGATTGATGTGGGAGAGCCCAGCCCACTGTGGGTGGCTCCATCCCTGGGCTGGTGGTCCTGAGTTCTACGAGGAAGCAGGCTGAGCAAGTGACGGGGAGCAAGCCAATAAGTAGCACCCCTCCATGGCCTCTGCATCAGCTCCTGCCTCCAGGTTCCTGCCCTTCTTGAGTTCCTCTCCTGACTTCCTTTGATGATGAGCAATGCTGTGGAAGTGTAAGCCAAATAAACCCTTTCCTCTCCAATGTGGTTTTTGGTCATGGGTGTTTCAACATGTCAATTGTAACCCTAACTAAGACAGACTCTCTTCTAGCATGTCTGGTAACTTTGATGTAGGTTCCCCCAGGGATCCCATATGAGAATCTGGGACGTGAAACATGGCTCTTCTGTCTCATTGAGTCTTGAACTGGAATGCTGGCTGAGACTCTGCCCTCAGTCGCTTATGTTTCTGAGACTTTCTTTGTGGCTTAGCTTCTGGTCCACACAGCTTCAGGTGGTAGCAAGCACACATTTCTGAGAGAAAAACTGTAGTTCTGGCCTCAACTTTTTGCCTCTTATTTCTGTTGAGGTGACTTTTTAAAAATTGATTACAGTTTTAATTGAGTATTAAAATTTTAATTGAATATTACAACTACTGAGATGACCTTTCAATGGCTTTTCCTTATTCCATTAATATAGTCTATTAGCAGCCAGGCGGTGGTGGTGCACACCTTTAATCTCAGCAGAGACAGAGGCAGGTGGATCTCTGTGAGTTAAAGGCCAGCCTGGTCTACAAGAGCTAGTGCCAGGACAGGCTCTAAAGCCACAGAGAAACCCTGTCTCGAAAAACCAATATATAGGTATATAGTCTCTTAGCCTGATTGATTTTAAGTATCTGTTTTATTTATTTGTGTGCATGTTTATGTGTGCTCAGGCATGCGGCTGCCCCTGGAGGCCAGAAGAGGGTGTTGGCTCCCCTGGAGCTGGAGTTACAAGTGTCTGATGTAGATGCTGAGGACTGATTTCTGGACCTCTGAAAGAGCAGCAAGCACTCTTAACCACTGAGTCATCTCTCCAGCCCCATGGCTGTCATTTATGTGTTGAGTCACTCTTGCATTCCTGACGCAAATCCCGCTTAGCCATATTCAAAACAAAAATAAGAGACATTCGGATTGGCAAAGAGGAGCAGACTGTCTTCGTTAGCAGAGGAGACATAATTATTCTTTGTCAGTTAGTAGCTGCCCAGGACTGGAGAATCGGGAAATGAAGAGGAAATAGAGAGGAAATGAAGGGGAAATAGGGAGGAAATGAAGGGGAAACATGACGGCTGCTAATGACTTTGGGGATGATTGATGGAAATGTCCTAAAACTGATAGTTTCGTTACTCTGGATGTTATAAAAACCGTTGAATTGCATACTTCAAAGGAATGAGCTGTATGCTACTTGAGGTACATTTCAGTAAAAATGTTTTTTAAAAATGATTATGTAGCCTGGTCTACAAGAGCTAGTTCCAGGACAGGCTCCAAACCACAGAGAAACCCTATCTTGAAAAACCAAAAAAAAAAAAAAAAAAAAAAAAAAGATTATGTGATCAGTTTCCAGGAAAATTTAAAAATTAATTGAGGAAAAATTAAAAATAAGAATAACTGAGGAATCCTAGAAGAAATGTAAAAGATATTTGGAAAATCTCTATCCTTATCTGTAATAGATTAATAAAAAAATTGCTGCAGAATCCCCTATGGTGGCAATCCCCCCGTGGTGGCAGGCAGCAGAAACATTGCAGGTCCCCAAGCAGTGGCAGTGGGCAATGTGGCAGCAGGCAGCGGGCCCTGAGAGCACCCAGTCCCAGGCGGGGATGGCTGCAGGTCTCTGAGCAGTGGCTGGTCCAGGGCAGGGAGACACGCAGTGGCAGGCAAGAAACAGAGACATGAATAGGCACGCCATGCAGAGTGAGGTTGGATATTTATTTAGTGGTTATGGAAGGGAGGGGGAAGGGGAGAAAAACAGAGTGGGAGGGAGGGAGAGAGAGAGGAGAGAAGGGAGAGACGAAAACTGCCTCTCTGGCTGGGCGGTGGTGGCGCACACCTTTAATCCCAGCACTTGGAAGGCAGAGGCAGGCAGATCTCTGGGAGTTCGAGATCAGCCTGGTCTACAAGAGCTAGTTCCAGGACAGGCTCCAAAACCACAGAGAAACCCTGTCTTGAAAAACAAAACAAAACAAAACAAAAAAAAAAAAAAAAAGAAAACTGCCTTTCTGAGAGGGAGATGGAAAAGAGAGAGAACTCAGGCTGGAAGCCAAGATCAGCCTATCTTAGCAGAGGGGGTGGGTGGGGGTGGGTGGGGGGGTGGGAGCAGGGAGTGGGTGTGGCTTGTCTCTTAAAGAGACAGAGCAGATCATTACATCATCCTCTTCCTCAAATTTGAGAGAAAGACTATTCTAGACTATTCTAGAATTAAGTTACAGAAGAGGACTAAGCATTTCCATATGTTTTATTAGATGTATTCTAATACTTCTAAGCTTGAGAAAAAAGAATGATGATTGGGTTCATTTGACATAGCTAGCACCATTTGATAATTCAGGAAAACATAAAAGAATAAGAGAAAAATGTAATCTAATATGTTTATGAGCTCGGGTGCAAATATCCTAGGTAAATCATACTAAAATGAATTATCAATATAATAAAAAGTACTCATCAGAGTTTATTCCAAAGCTTTCAAGATAGTTCAACATGGAGAAATCTAGCAAGAAAGTCCTTTTCAATAATACATTTATGTAGAAGTAATTACGGTTATCAGAATAAATCATAAAAAGATACCTAATTAAATTTTACACCAATGGCTGATTTTAAAATCTAATCAAACCCTGAAAAGAATCTATTTTAACTTTAGAATCAATATCTTTAAAGAAGTCTATCCAAAATGTCTCATTAACGGTGGAAGCGTAAAGCATCTAGTGACGTCCGGAGTAAAACAAGAGAGCCCGTTGCTACCATGCATACACACGGTGCTAAAACCTAGCTGCAGGAAGTTAGGTCCTGGCCATTGTAACAAAACCAAAAAACAAAGCAAAGAAGGAAAGGGATAAAGTTGTTACAATGTCCAGATAATGTAATTATCTGCTCAGAGCCCAAGGTGATCAACTAAAGGGTCACGTTAGTGAACGCTGGTGCTGAGGCTGGCAGCTGTGAGTGGATTGCCTACCTAGCCTGTGAGAGGCCCAGCAACTCAATAGTCCAACTACCAAACAAACACATTCTCTTTTTTGTTTGTTTTTTGAAGAATATTTTATTAATTTTTTTGCATAATATATTTTGATCATATTTCCCCCTCCTCAGACCCTCCCTGCTTCTCTGCCTATCCACCTTCTTGTTCTCTCTAACAGGGAAAACAAGCAAAACAAAAATCAAGACGAACTATAAAGAAAATCAATAAGACGAGAAAATAAGGTGAACAAAGCAAAAAGCAAGCAAAAACCAAACCAAACAGAACAGAACAAACCATGGTGTCTGTTTTGTGTTAGCCAACTTTGCCTGGGCATGGAACCTGTCCTGGAGTGTGGTTGATGTACCAGCAAATACATCGATGGAAAATGAGAGTTTTCCTTTCCCAGCAGTTATCAATTGCAAATAGCTTCTTACTTAAGCGTGGGATTTTATGTCTGCTTCCCCTTCTCAGTGCTGGGATTTTTATTTGATTTGAGTATGTGCAGGTTCTGTGTGTCCTGTCACAGTCTCTGTGAGCTCTTATGTGCGTCAGACCTGCTGTGTCTAGAAGATTCTGTTTCCTTGGAGACTCACCCACCACCTCTGACTCTCACTCTGTCTCCTCCTCTGCCCAGATCCCTGGGCCTTAAGGGAAGAGCTTTAGTGCAGACGTCCTATTTAGGCCCCACAGTCTCTTGCTCTCCGCTCGCCATGCAACTGTGTATCTTTTATTAATTTCCACCCACCTCGGGAAGTTTCTCTGATGAGGGTTGAGTGATGGAATACCAGCATTGACAGAGACGTTTTGTGTGAGGCTTGCCAGGGTTATACGGTGAGATCATGTTTCAGGAAAAATAGAAAAACAAACACAACAAAAACCCTCAAAATCTTGAGCAGGAGTCACAGAGACGACCGACTGGGCGAGAGCGCTCGCTGCCAAGCCTGGCAACGTGAATTCAGTTTCTGGGATCTACATGGTGGGAGGAAGTGAAATTGTCCTCTGACCCACACATGTGTCTCTACAAGCACGCACTCTCCCAACCTTCACGGAGTGAAAGGCATTGGAAGGGCTCTGGGGCTGGAGAGAAAGCACAATGGATAAGAGCACTTCCTGCTCTTGCAGAGGACTCCAGTCCAGTTCCCAGCACCCACAGGGTGACTCACAACTGTCTACAATCTCCAGTCCCAGGGGATCTGATGCCGTATCTGACCTCCTTGGGCACCAGCCATGCATGTGGCACACATACCTACCTGCAGGCAAACCATTCATACACATAAAGTTAGTAAAAGTTTTTTTTCAAATCTTAGGCAGTTTCAAGACATATTTGTTTAAATTTGTAAATTATGAGATCAAGGCATACTATTTTTGCACATATGCAAATGTCACATTGATATCTGATATTTTATGTAATCAGTATTTGCTAATAAAAATGTCTTAATGCAAATTGTATTTCTATGTAAGAAACAATAGGAGAGCAGTGCATTTAAATTCTGCAGGCGAATCACAGGGTTTGACTCTCAGCTCTCTAGTTGGTCAACTGTGGTGTGGGCGGAGTCCCCAATCTCTCTGTAGCTGTAGGAGGCTGTGGGGTGAAGCAGACATCATATATACATAAGCTCTCCGAATGCTGCTTGGCGTGGAGTAAGAATGCCTTAACATCACTCGTTCTTCTGCCTGGCATGGAATAAAAATGCCTTAACATCACTTATTCTTCTGGCTGCTGTGTAAGAAGACAAATAGAATGTAAAAGCATAAAGGAAATAGAAAAACTAAATGCTAGAGAAAAGAACTAAAATTCAGTGAAGGTTCAAATACGTTCTTCCATGCCAGTGGATTGTCCTGTAAACTTGGGGGCACATTCTCCTCCCTTTGGAGACTCTGGCACAGCAATGTCCACTCTGTGGAGCTTGGGGGATTCTAAGTGGCTTCTCCTGCACTCAGATTTCTGGGCTGTCATTTTTACACTGAGCTCTCAGCCTTTCTGCTAACAATAGTAATCAGGCCAGTGTGTGTGTGTGTGTGCGTGTGTGCGTGTGTGTCTGTGAATATGTGTGTTTGCTTGTGTGTCTCTGTGTGTATATTTATGGAGTGTGTGTGTATGTGTGTGTGAATATGTGTGTTTGCTTATATGTCTGTGTGTATATGTATGGAATGTGTGTGTGTATGTGTGGAGTGCAGGAGTGTCTGTGTGTATATATGTATATGTATGCAGGTGTCTGTGTGTTTCTCTGTGTATGTGTGGAGTGTGAGTGTCTGTGTGTGCATGTGTCTGTGTGTCTATGTGTGTATGTCTGCATGTTCATGTGTCTGTGTGTATGTATGTGTGTGTCTGTCTCTGTGTATGTATGTGAATGTCTGTCTGTGAGTGTCTGTGTGTCTGTCTGTGAGTGTCTGTGTGTGTCCTCATCACCAGTCCCTCTGACTCACTCTTGGGGGTGGGGGTGTTGCAGGGAGGTGATGGTGGCCTGGGCTCAGCCTCTTATTTGTATATGCCACCTTGGGTTGAAGCAACCCCGCTGAGCTGAAATTAAGCCTGGGGACAGCTATATGTCAGTCTGGGTGGTGAAACCTGTCATCATTTCAACCAGCACATTAAGGCAGAGCAACCTAAAAACAGACTGTGGCTTGCCCGCGTGGACAGACATTCCTCCTGTTAGAAGCTGTCTTCTTGTCAAGACTAACCGGGGCTCTGTCAGGTCCTCTCATGCTTAGCAGGCAGGATGCTAGTGATCCAGGAAACCCCAAAGAAGCAATGACCTGTGGCCTGTCAGGAGCCCAGCAACGGGTGGAGGTGCTGCACTAACAGCTGTATCTAGCAACCTGGCGGAGCCCAGTTTAGTTCTTGAGAACTCCACGGGGTTGCAGAAATTCTCCTTAATTCAGGGTCGGATCACTTTAAGGTAGAAAGAAACCCTAGCGGCCGAATGGAGCCCAGTGCTGCTGCATTGCCTACCGGCAGAGGCCTGCAGCTTTCACTAGCAGCTTGGTCCATCAGAACAGCATGAGGGTTATGTGACTCCAAGCACTTCCCTGTAGGTTGCCATCTTCCCCAGGGTGGCTGGAGACCCTACGGGCCTCTCGCCGGTCAAGTCTTTCTCTCCTGCACTTCCAGGTAATTTTTCCTGAATCTAATACCTGTCTTGTCAATAGGGGGATTTAAGAAAAACCATCACAGCCTATCTCTGCAAGTTTGGATTGGGAGGCCTGGATGGAACCCCAAAATCTGTACTCTGTAAAGACCCCCCCCATACACACCCATTTGTGAGCTGGGACCGGTGGATGCCCGTTGTCATAGAGGCTTGCCCGAGTAGACTGAAGTGGATGGAGCAAAGCATCAGAGGCCCGGTTCTGGTGGTACCACCTCCTGAGTGTGTGTCATTAGGCAAGGAACATGCTTCCCCTGAGTCTACTTCTGCATTGGAAGGAGGGGAGAAGAAAGCAAGCTTCCTTGGTGGTTTTCGTGTGTGTACAAATCTGAAAGCTGTGTAGACGCTGGCCTGAAAGGGTCATGCTAAGGGCTCATGCTTGCCCCAGAGCCAGGAGCTCATTATTTCTGGAGACAACACCTGTATCCCAGAAAGCTCCGCGAGACAAAGATCCCATCCCGACTCAGAGCAGAAATTCGTTTCTTAATAGGTATTGAGGTACTCACTCAAAACTTGAAAGTTCAACACCCCAAAACTGAGATAGGAGTACCACTAAATTTGTGACAAGCCAGAACGAGGTAGTAATAACCCGTCTCACACAAACAAACAAATCATAAGGAAAATAAAGAAAGAATCCTGTTTCCCATAATGTCATCCTATTGGAATAAGCCTAACTTTTTAAACATTTAATTCTTATCTATAGAGTTCGAGACAGTCTTCTGAAAATTTCATTGTTGGCTTCCCTTTGTCAGCTCTGAACGTCTCAATTCATAACTGAGAACTCAGCCTTATGAATCAGCATCATTCCCAAGACAGACAGTCGGCTTGGCCACATTCCAGGGAAACCAAGCAGGTCATATTCGTTGGTTGATTATTCGGGAGATATACCATTTTTGCTCTAGTTGAGCCAGTCACCTAGTTCAGCCGAACTATTGACTTAAGTTAACCATTCCTGGTATGAGATGTGGTACCTAAAGTGAGTACTTACTGGGTGGATGAAGCTCATTTATGGGGCTTTTTAATGTGGCAGACACTGTGCTAAATGATGTGCACATTGGTTTTTACAACAAACCCTAAAGGTAAGAGCTGGTCTTCCTGTCTTACATGCAGGCAAACAAGACTCAAGGAGGTTAAGGATGCCCTTAAGAGCATGCGTATAGCCAATGGGATTTGGAATCAGAACCAGGGCATTGGCTTCTTGGACTGCCATTTGAGAGAGATGTAAGAGACAGGTAGAGCATCAGTTCTTTCTTCTTATGTATTGAGATCTATCCTTGGAATTTTCGTTAACGCAGACAAGAGCTGAGTGCAAGTCCCCAGTGCTTAGTTCAACTGGGTCATCACTGAACCCAGAGCTCCAAGTTCCTCCTGAGGAAGCCACACCCCTCCCTTATCTGGGCATTTTTTGCCTTGCCTTTCTGTGAAGATTGAGCTGTGGGCTTGGGGAGGGCCAATGGCAGAAACCATTCCTGAACAAACTGGGGTCACCTCCCACTCACTTCCCCCTGACCCCATGTGGCTTCTCAAAGGCTCTCACTTCGTACTGGGCCCATCTGACCCATGTCAGTTTCCCTGACATGAGCAGAATGTCATAGGCTTATCGCTCACACAATCTTGCTGGCTCAAGCGTCCTGCCTAGGTGCCCAAGATACCAATCTTTCTGGGAAGGTGTGGGCGTGCAGAAACAGGCCCTTTAAAACCTGCTGGAAAGCACAGAGGGAGCTTAATGTCAGCCCTGGGGAAGCGACAGGCTAAGCTGATGCCATTGCTTGGGAAGAAGCTTCATCCCACAAGGAGGTGATTCACCTGAGGTACCCCTAACCGACTCCCTGCAGAGCACAGTCCTTGTAGGAATATGGAACCCGCTGCTGCTGATCATACTATTCTGGGACTGTCAAGGCTTTCTCCTCCTCTGTTACCCACAAAGAGGGACAGAGCCTGGCTCTGGTCGCAGACGCTCACACCAGGTGCCCTGCTTCCCTGAGCCTCTCTTGCCAGTCAATAAGGCAGCTACTGGGCAAATGATTTTCACTTCCTGGCTTGGTAATGAAGAGGGGCCTTGGGGTAAAGGGGACCCCAAACAGAAGGAAACAGAGTTACTATTGGTTAATGCAGATTCTTTTCTTTGGGTCCAAATGCATACAGGGATGTAGACAGATTTGATGAACTTCAGCAAATACATAAACCTGTGTATCTTAACTAACGGTAGGGACAGAGTGGCTTCATTCTTACAGAAACCTTCTGTATGCCTGCTTGTTCTGGTTAGTCTCCAACTCCAGAAATGATTAATCTAATTCTAACCCCACAAATTGATTTTATCTGTCGCTTTATATGAGTAGAGTCATGTGGCATAGATAGTCTTTTGGGCCTACCTTCCTTTGCTCAACAGATTCTTAGTGTATTTATTTGCTGCTTATTGCTTTTCATTGCTGACTAGTGGTCTGTAATATAAACAAACACACTACATTGTCTTCACGGACAGAAATTTTCACACGGACAGAAAATTTCACAAGTGCCATAAAAGTGATCCTAATCCCATCATTTATGTAGTCACTGGGCGACTATTTCTCCACCGCTTCCTCCTTGCCAAGCATTGCTGGAGGTACAAGGAGACTCGGGGGAATAGCAGTTTTTGCCTCATCAAACTAGGAGAGAAACACACACACAAACAATCAGAGAAGAGACAAAGGCAGCTGGGATAAGGGTTGCGGGCACATTACAGCTGTCCTGGAGCCCTGGAGTGGCTTCTACAGACATGGTGGCTGGGGAAGACTTCTCTGAGGAGGTGACTTGGGTGACTTAAAGGTGACACAGAGATGTGGACAAGGCAGAGCCCAGTGGAGAAGTGTCCCTAACAGAAGGGCCAACAGTAAGTAGGCTGTGATTCCGATCTAAGGAGGTCACATGTCACATGTGTCACTGTGGAAGGAGAGAAAGAAGCCAGCGCCCTGGACTCAAGGAAGCCAGGTGTGGATGCGAGGAGGAAGAGCTAGAGAGGGGGAGGGTGGAGGCCAGGCTGAGGGAGAGGAGCCCCCTGGAGGCTCCCGCTGGAAGTCAAGTGTCTGACTTACCTACTTTACAATCGTGAGGGGACTCGTTAGAGCAGCGGATGGGGTGGTGGTGGCAGACGGCAGGCTGGAGGGCCAGGAAGCCCCAGAGTGAGCGCTGAGGCCCAGGGCCTCATCAAAGGTTGCAAAGTTGATGGTGCAAGTCCGCAGTTAGAGGTTGAAGCCTACGAGTCTGGGGCCAACAGGAGGCAGCAGTACAAAGTGCAGCCCCTAGGGAAGGGGAGACTAGGCTGAGAACCTGGTGTGTGTCAGGGAAGCCAATTAGGAGGCTCCTGAGGGTCATTTGAGAGAGGATGGAGGTCATAGGGGTTTCCTCTGAGGCGTTGGCCTTGATGATTGATTGGCAGGTGGGGGGTGGGGCAGAGGGTAGGAACCAAGGCTGATTTTTAGGACTTGGCCATCTTCTAAGCTTCGAGGCTGTGGTGGTGGAGGGTGGGAGGGAGGGGCCAAAGGCTGCGTTTTGGCTATTGAGAGTTTAGAGTCCTGTTTGATGTCCTACAGCTGGAGTGTAAGTGGGCATCAGGCATGTGCCACCCGAAACTCAGGGGAAAGGCTGAGGCTAGACACACACTCTGGAGGCCCTTGGCCTATGCTGGTCTTTAAGGATATTGAGTGCTAGAGGTGGCCTCAGAGAGGCTTCCAGAAGGATTCCTGGCGAAGGAAGCCAAGCCGCCCAGAAGCTTGCCCAGGAGCCACGTGGAGCTTGTTTTCCCCACTCACTCTGTAGCCCAGGCTGACCCTGGGCTTCTGTGTGCCTTCTGTCTCCTCCTGAGTGCTGGGATTCCAGGTTTGCATTGCCACGCTAGAGAAATCTTGATAACGCCACTGTCCTCTGTGGTCTTCCACATCCTGCCAAGGGCCTGGCGCAACTACTTCTTTGATGGTTATCCACAGAACCTTTGCTGAAGGTTAGTCCAAGTCAGTTTTGCCAGTTTGCAACGCCATTTGCAATTTAGTCTCTAGGGAAGGTGTACGGCGGTACAGCGAATCTATCTGCCCTGGGATGTGCACCGTCCATCCAATGTCTGTTGACTTCCCTCCTTCAGTCTGGTCACTTCAGCTTTCCAGAGGCATGCGAGGGTAAATGCGAAACACCGTCTTAATGTTTGAACAATCGGCAGGCCGTCTGTGGTAACGGAAGAGATCCTAAGCTTGAAAGATCAGCGTAACAAACATTGTTTACTAAATCCGTCATCTTCGCAAGGGATGGAGCTCAGCTCCATCCTCTGTGTAGCCCAGGCTGGCCTTGATTTTGAAGTCCTCCTGCCTCTTCATCCTGAGCACTAGGGTTATAGGCCTGCACCCCCACAAGTGGCCCAAATTCTTCACCCAAACCTCTTCTTTGAAGCCCCACGGCAAGCCTGTGAGTTAGAAAGCAGCGTCTGTGTGTCAGACTTGAGAAAGTGGAGATGGAAATACGAAGCACCAGTGCTGGCCGAGTGGCAAAGGATGACTTGGAACTTGTCCCTGTGCAGTTCCACAGCCGCTGTTGTAATCATAGCCCAAGACAGCCTGAGTTCATGACCAGGACTTGACACTCGCCCTTCAGCAAGGTGCTCATTGCTCTGTGCCTCAGTTTCCACAGGCAGCGCACGGTGAGTCACCACATCTGAAGGAGCGTCACGAGGCATGGAAATGTTCACGTGCAAAATGTCATTGTTTGCACAACCCGCTCTTTCTCTCAGTCCCTCGCCGGTGTCCTGATGGTAGGAGCCCTGTCTGGGTGTGCCATGGGTCGTGCCTGGCACTGCCTTCGCCAGCTTTTCCTTGGCTTATGACAGACCAGCCTGGACTTGAGCCCAGTGTCGTAGAGCCTGTGGCATTTTCCTGAAAGCTGTTGTGCAAGCCACAGTCTCCCTCTGTTTCTTAGAAACGGCCCCAGGCTCTTCTCCAAGATGGCAGGCTTGTCTTCTAGTGAGGGAAGCACCAGTTACAGTCCTCTCACTGGCAGGTGCCAGACCCCTGTTGGTGGCCTGCAGGTGGCTTCTGAAGGAAGTCTGAGGCATGACAAAGATGGGTTCGAATCTTCGTGTGTTTATTCATTCATTCCCTGCTAATTTAGCATCGTGTGGAGGAAGTGCTTGTGAATGAGCGGGCCTAGGCCTCCTCATGGAGCTCGTGGTCTATCAGAGGGAAAATACAAGCACACTAGAATCAATTAGCTGAACGAAGCGGATCGAAGCTTGCTCCGCATAGTCTGTGGAAATCAGGGAAGACTTCCTGGAGGAGAGAGTGCTCATGTGAGAATGGTGACCAGATTAGGAGGGTGGGAAATCTGGGAGAGGATTCTTTGGGGCTGTTTCTCATGTGGCAGTCTCGATAGACTGGCGTGGGCTTTGCAAGGCATCTATCTGCACGGTGCTGTGTGGGCAGGCTCGCCACTGCAGTCTTGGCAGTGTGTCCATTGTCCAGCCGCTGGCACTGTGGTTGTCGAGAGGCAGATCAGGGACCTGCTTCTCCCTGGACTGGCTCTCCTGGGCATGGTGTGTCATGAGCGCTTGAAGGCGTAGCAATGGAAGTCAGCAGCCACAGAAGAGGCTTCCCCAGTCCTGCCTTTTTGGGGGTGGCAGACCCTGGGGAGCCTACAGTGCAGTTCCAAGCACTGCATCCAAGGGCGTGGCTCTAGCCCTTCCAATCATTTCTGCACATTCTTTAATCTGCTTTATTTATGTGTGTGTGTCGTGGAGATCAAAACACAACTTGAGGGAGTGAGTCCTCTCTACCATGTGGGCCTTGGTGTTCAAGCTCAGGTCACCAAGCTTGGTGGCAAGAGCCTTTACACATTGAGCCATCTTGATGGCCTCTTCTGTAAATTCTTCTGTGCCTGTGTGTGTGCATGCCTGTATACTTTCATGCATGGTGGTGGTGGTGGCGTGTGTGGGGAGGTAGTGATTGAATCTAGAGCCTCATTCATGCAAGGTATGGACTCTAAATGAGCTATAATCTCAGTCCCTAAACTCCCATGTTCTTGTCCTTTCTTTCCCCTCTCTCCATTACTCTTTTAGATTGCTGGGGAATGAGCCTGCTGCCTCATGCATCTGAGACAAGCACAGGGCTTGTAAAATCGTTTCTGCTTTGAGACAAGGCCTATCTGTAAAACAGGCTAGCTAGTCTCAAACTTATCATCCTCCTGCCTCACTTTCCTGAGTGAAGAAATCATGGCTTATAGCAGTTTCTCTCTCTCTCTCTCTCTCTCTCTCTCTCTCTCTCTCTCTCTCTCTCTCTCTCTCTCTCTCTCTCTCTCTCTCTTGTACTAGCAATCAAACTCAGGGTCTCCTCTACTGGGCTACCCCCCCCAACAGTTTCATTCTTGATGAGAGCTGGCCCATACTGCACGTATAGGCTTTGTGGGAGCCTAGGCAGTTTGGATGCTCACCTTACTAGACCTGGATGGAGGTGGGTGGTCCTTGGACTTCCCACAGGGCAGGGAACCCTGATTGCTCTTTGGGCTGACGAGGGAGGGGGACTTGATTGGAGGAGGGGGAGGGAAAGGGGAGGTGGCGGTGGGGAAGAGACAGAAATCTTTAATAAATAAATAAAAATAAAAAAAACCACAGTGCACGTCACCTTTGCACATCAGTGCTTTCATGTCTGTGGCTGGTGAGATGGCTCAGTCAGCAAAGAGCTTGCTGTGTCAGCATGGGGACCCACGCTTGACCCTCAGAACCCGTGGTGGGGACATGAGGTATGGCATCTTCTGAGTCCTGGAGAGGCAGAGACATGCATACCTCTGAGGTTTACTGGACAGCCTGACCTACTTGTTATATTCCATACCCAGTAAGATACCCTGTCGAAAAGCAAGGAGGAAGCTCCCGAGGAACATCTGTGCTGTTCTCTGGTCTGCACTCACATGTGCATGTGCACACACATGCATGCACACGCTTGTTCTTGTATTCACATCAAAAAGTAAGTGAATTAATTTTAATGATATAGTTCATTTAATAATATCCTGAATAGTCTCATTCCAACATTTTATTTAAAAATTATAAATGAGAAGCCGGGCGGTGGTGGCGCACGCCTTTAATCCCAGCACCCGGGAGGCAGAGGCAGGCGGATCTCTGTGAGTTCGAGGCCAGCCTGGTCTACAGAGCTAGTTCCAGGACAGGAACCAAAAGCTACGGAGAAGCCCTGTCTTGAAAATCCAAAAAAAAAAAAAAATTATAAATGAGATGCTTTATATAATTTTTCATATTAAGTCTGGGAAGCTTAGTGTTTAGATTTTACTTATAGCACTCGCTGATTTCAATGTAAAACTTCCATTGAAATACTTCCTTTGTATTGAGTTTCATGTAACATGGTTGAAGACGTAGGTTTACATAAGATGGCCCCAAATTTTTACATATTAAGTCAGTTAGAGATGGTGCACACCTTTAATCCCAGTACTTGGGAAGCAGAGGGAGGCAGATCTCTGAGTTTGAGGCCGGCCTGGTCTACAGAGTGAGTTCCTGAAAAGCCACGGCTGCACATAAATCCTATCTTGAAAAACAAACAAACAAACAAAAAAAAAAACAAAAAAAGGAAATAAAGAAAAGAAAATTTGAATGATTTTTATTAATAAAAAAAACAACTAAAATTAACTATAAATAGTGGTGTCTGCCTGCAATCAGCATTCAGGAGGATGATGCAGGACAATGACATGTCTGAGGGCAACTTACTTGGCCAGGTATGGGCTCAGCAGGTGAAAGCACTGGAATGAAAGCTTCAGGCTCTGAGACGGACCTCATTATCTCTGTAAGAGCTGGGCAGAGCGCATGTCTGCAATCCCGGCACTTGGGAGCTGGAGCCAGGAGAACATCCCCCCACAGAAGCTCAGCATGGCGGCAAAAGGCAACAGAGACCTGTCTCAGAAAGAAAGGCTGGACGGCGATGACTGACCTCTGGCTTCTGCACGTGTGCTGTGACATTCAAGAGCTCTCACATGTGAAAGCGTCCACATGCATCTATGCATAAAATCAATAAATAAACAAAAAAATTAAAAAGATATCGTCAAAGGAGAATTTTTCTTTATTACTTACCTTCACATTAGTGAAACTTAAAAGATCTCCCCTAAAGCAAATTGATTAGACTTTGGATCAAAAAGATATATTGGTGTCAAAGCTACCTCTGCCCAAGTTAAGCAAATTCACGACCCCTCAAGTTAATCAGACTGGTGTACAGATGAGAAACGAGTCAAGATTCACCAGCAGTGGCAAGGTGTCCTTCACGCCATTCCTGCCTCTGCAACTGATTTATCTAACTCCTGTTGTGGAGACAGAGTAACTCGCATATTGGTTCTCGTTAGAAAAGATGAGCAGAGTCATTGTTAATGACTGTCTGTGTTTCAAAGTTTCAGTTTCAACATCAATCTAAAAGCATCCACGTCACAGCTGCGTGTGTGCTCGCCTTGGCAGGACACATAGCTCATTCCTGTCTGCAGTCTGGCTGAGCGGAGAGAACAGATCTCACTGCCAGTGTCTCGCTTCGCTTGCTGGGGATTTGCCAAGCATCTTTGTTTTAATAAAATTTCGAATTTCAGTTTCTTTTTTTTCCGTCATTTTAAAATTTATTTTACATATCAACCACCATTTCCCCTCCTTCCTCTCCTTCTTCTCCCTCCCCTCCCCTTCTTCTTACTCCCTCCCCCATCCACTCTTCCTCTGTCTCCACCTAGATGGGGTGAGGCCTCCCATGGGAGTCAACAAAGCATGGCATATCCAGCTGAGGCAGAAGCAAGCTCCTCCCCACTACATCAAGGCTGAACAAGACACCCCACTACAGGGAATAGGTTCCAAAAAGCCAGTTCATGCATCAGGAACAGGTCCTGGTCCTACTGCTAGGGGCTCACAAAAGACCAAACGACACAATTGTCCCCCAATGCAGAGGGCCTAGGTGGGTCCCATGCCGGCTCCCTAGCTGTCCCTCCAGAGTCCATGAGCTCCCACAAGCTCAGGTCAGCTCTCTCTGCGGCGTCACCATCTTGACCATCGCCCTTGTTCACACAGTCCCTCCACCCTCTCTTCAACTGGCCTTGCGGAGCTCAGCCCAGTGCTTGGTGGTGGGTCTCTGCATCTGCTTTTATCAGTTGCTGGATGAAGGCTCTATGATGACAACTAGAATCTGAGTTTCTAAAACTTCCACCGCTCAAAGAACAAACACTGGCAAAGAAGACAAAGCCACTGAATTTCTCCTATGTCTTTTGATTGTTGCATAAAATAAAGGTGATACGTAGCATCTGGATGGACAAATGAGTGGCTGTAACTGTTGTATTCACGGTGCTTCCCTAACACCTTCTACTGAGAACTACCCAAAGGGGTTGAGGAGATGGCTCAGTCAGTAAACTCCTTGCCATGTTAGTAATAAGATCAATTGAGGAAGACACTTGCCATTGACCTCTGGCTTACACAAACACACACACACACATACACACACGCACGCATGCACGCACACACGCACGCACGCACGCACGCACACGGAACTCTCTACAAGGATCAGAGAACACTAAGGAAGAGGTGGTAGAAAGGATATAAGCGCTACAGCTGGGAAGGAGAACTAGGAACCGCTGTTCTCCCACGGGGCCTGGTAGTTGTATCCGTGAACCCACAGCAGCTCTGGTTGCTTGAACCAGATCAAACCAGTCAAAAATTTCATTGTGGATGGGAGGGAGCTCGTGGAGATCCACTCCTACACAGGAGTATTGGCAGTTGATGGCTGCCGGGAGGAAGGTTCATTGTCTGTAGGAAGTGTCTGCTGCACGTGCCCTTGCTCATGCAGGCAATGATTACTAGATTATTCAGTGGGCTAGAAAAAAAAAGGGAGGGGGGACAGGTGTTGGAGTATGGGGAAGGAGAAGCAGGGGGAAGCTGGGGAGTGAACACGATCAAGATACATTGTATACACATATGGAATTGTCTATACATATAGACACATTGTATATACATATGGACACATTGTATATACATATGGAATTTTCCAAGCAAAAGAAATATTGAGAAGGAAAACTAACTCTAAATCCAAATTTTCAACCTAGAATAGCAGAACTGCTGTCTATAGTGAAGGGTACTAATTTCTTCTCATCTGACTGGAACTCTTTGACAGAAGTAGAAGATTTAAAAAAAAATCTCTACCATGCGTCACATCTTTTTAAGACTACAACTGACACCATTTCTTCTTAAATTGAAGTCCCTCAAGACAAAATGTACCCAAGAACTCACTGGGCCCTGTTATATCACCTGCTGAGCTCATCTCCAGCTAAGAAGGACTACGTGGGATTTTTCAGGTGTATTGATTGGTCTTTGCCACCGTTAGAAATGTTTCTGTGTTTTATGGGCAATTATTTGCTGACTGAATTGAAAAGATTTTAGTTTTTGTTAAATATCTCTTGTGCCTTTCTTCAGAGTTTTAAACTACGTGTCTCTTAAGTGGAAAATGTCTTCCTTTTGTACAAGCTCTTTAAAACACACACCCTCACAAGTGCAGATCCCTATTTAAATTCTTTTAAAATGAACTTCTTTGTTTCCAGACTTCTATGTAACCCAGGCTGACATCGAATTCATCTGCCTCCTGCTTTGACTTCCTGAGTTGCTGGGATTATAAGTTTGTGCCACCATGTCTGGCTATTCACACTCTTTTAACAAGAAAAAAAATTAGTTGCATTATATCTGAGGTAAAAATTTCAGACAGGAGGTGATGGCGCACGCCTTTAATCTCAGCACTAGGGAGGCAGAAGCAGACAGATCTCTGAGTTTGAGGTCAGCTTGCTCTACAGAGTGAGTTCCAGGACAGACAGGACTACACAGAGAAACCCTTTCTTGAAAAACAAAAATTTAAATAAAATAAAAAGAATTTCAGTTTACTTATTAATGGCAGTTTATATAAAATCTTGCTGCTGAAAATATTCAAATATACTGCGTTACATAGGTGCATGGCACACACTGAACTGAGAAAATTCATTGAGGAATTGATGTGTAATTCTATAAATATGCTTCACAGTGTAGTATCTTACACATTGTCATATCTCATGTATTGTCATGGTCATATCTCATGTATTGTCCTGGTCATATCTCATGTGTTGTCATGGTCATAGCTCATGTATTGTCCTGGTCATATCTCATGTATTGTCCTGGTCATATCTCATGTATTGTCATGGTCATATTGTGTGTATTGTCAATGTCATATCTTATGTTTTGTCATACTCAAAAAGAAATACCGGCGCTGGAGAGACGGCTCAATGGAGGAGAGCTTTTGTTCTTGCAGAGGACCAGGGTTTGATTCCTAGCACCCACACGGTGGCTCACAACCTTCCATAACTCCAGTTCCAGGGATTCAACTCTCTCTTCTGACCTCCGGGGCACCAGGCATGCACATGGTACACAGACATATATATGAACAAAACTCATAAAAATAAATACATCTAAAGATTATTTTAAGAAAAGAAATTCAATTTGAGCAAACCAGCAAAGTTTTATTTGTAAAACAAATGTTTCATATCAAGTGTGTGTGCATGTCTCCCCCATGTGTGTTTATGTGTGTCTATGTGTGTGTCTGTCTCTGTGTGTGTTTGTGTGTGTCTTTGTGTATGAGAGTGTGTCTGTGTCTGCCTGTGTGTCTGTGTCTCTGCCTGTGTGTGTTTGTGTGTGCCTGAGTCTGCATCTGTGTGTTTGTCTCTCTCTCTCTCTGTCTGCCTGTATGTGTCTGTGTGTTTGTGTGTAGTGTCTCTGCCTGTGTATGTTTGTGTGTGCATGCGTCTGTGTGTTTGTGTGCCTGAGTCTGCATCTGTGTGTTTGTGTGTGTGTGTGTCTGTGTGTGTGTGTCTCTGTGTGTGTGTGTCTGTGTGTGTCTGTGCGAGTCTCTGTCTAAGCATGCCTGGAGGTCAAGGTCAGCCTTAGGTGGTATTACTCAGGAGCCGCCCACCTTGTTTTACAGACAAGATCTCCTTAGATCCTGGTTCTTGCATTCAAATCTTCACACCAGCGCTTTCCAGAGAGTGCTGTCTTCCCAGCCCCATGCTTCAGTCTTTACATGAAGGTTAAAGTGAGTAACAATGAGACATTCAGGTCTGCATTGTCTCTAACCCCATTTCCAGCCACAGCCTGGGGCTCCTTCATGGGCAGACTGAGTCTCCATGACACAGCACTCTGGAGAGCAGGTGCTTGTCCTGCGTCTTTGACGGAGAGAGCATCCATGCACTTCTACAGCGGGTCAGGGAGGGTCTCTCAGGTTGGGAAGGTGAGAGGGCACTAATTTCCCTGACGGCCAGGGCCAGAGACATTTCTGGGCTTGTGTTAATAATTCTGAACCGAAGGGAGCAAAAGCTAGGCTTCCAGGTAGAGATGAGCCAGCAGGTCCAAGCAGGCTGGCGATGAGGGACAGAAGTGGGGCAAAGTTCCCAGTCTGAAGAAGCGAAGGAGACAGGGGAGGGCAGACTTCAGTCTGAGGTTCAGTTTCATTTGCTCTTGTTCAGCTTTTAAAAAATGAAACTAGGGGCTGGAGAGATGGCTCAGTGGTTAAGAGCATTGCCTGCTCTTCCAAAGGTCCTGAGTTCAATTCCCGGCAACCACATGGTGGCTCACAACCATCTGGAATGAGGTCTGGTGCCCTCTTCTGGCCTGCAGACATACACACAGACAGAATATTGTATACATAATAAATAAATAAATAAATAAATAAATAAGTTGACCTTATTTAAAAAAAATGAAACTAATTAATTTGTTAGGGTCTTACTATATAGGCCAGGCTGTGTTGCAGCTTGTGTGCACCCCCTCCCCTGCTTCCCCAGTGCTACGGTGTCACACCTGGCAGTCCTAGCCAACATTTCGTGTCTTTTCCGGCCTGCTCCATGCAGTCCTGCTGTGGTCTCTGGGGGATACAGTCGTGGCTGTCAGGCACACAGCTGTAAGTGTACGGGACACCTACTATCCTGCCTCCACGGGCTTGGTTCTTAGGATAAATTCCAAAGAGAATACAATCTTTGATAACTTCACTCTCACCTGTCTGAGTGTCTGTGGAAACCACTAATTCTCTTTTAAAGACAGGGTCTTAATATGTATCCCTGACTGGCCTGGAATTCTCTATGTAGATCAGGTAGGCCTCAAACTCATGGAGATCTGCCCGCCTCTGCCTCCCTGTTTCAGCTGTGTAGCAAGAGCAAGGCTAGTCCCGGATCCATGAGACTGCCTGAAAACAAAACAAAACACAACACAGGAAACACATGCAAGGAATATAAGAAATAAAAGGTGGACAACTGGAAGCCTAAATTACCCCTAAGATGTCAACGCCATTCATTCGGTGTGCTTCCGGCTTCCTGGAGGCTAACTGTGTGATTCCTGGAGGAGCCTTGCAGAATCTCTCTGGATACATCCGGGGAACGTGGAGAGGAAAAGGTAAGAAGTGAGGCAGTGGCCCGAGAGTTACTTCCCATGGATTGAGACCTCTCTCCAACACCATTGTCCTCAGTGATGGAACTCTAGGGTGTGTACAAGGGGTAGGAGTTAAAAAATTGGCCAAAGGAGAGTACCTTGGAGACCAGTGTTGAGACCAGACAGAGACTAGCTGGAGAGTAAAGGGTGGGCAGACCAGATGGCCGGGGCTCAGCTGTGTCACTGTGAACAGCTGGCCCTTCGAGAAGCAGTCAGCAGAGGTATGAAGTCACATGATCAGAGTATCCACCACTAAGTCAACCCTGGTGGCATTGCCGAGGCTCCCAACCTCTGGGGAGGGTGCTGAACCATGTCCCAAGCTGGGGGAAGACCTGGTGAAGAACAGGACAGGGAGAATGTGAGGTGTGTGACATGAGGTTGCTTCTGATTGGAGAACAGCTGATCTCAGCGGTGTCCTGACCCCAGCGGTGCCTTGGTCCCCCGATGCGGGCCATAGTCCTAACATCCTGACCTCTGCACCTCTCGCTCAACACACAAGGTGAGGATGAGTCATGGCCGAGTCCACACTATCTGTCGGACGTTTTTACCTTTAGCTGAAGTTGGGCTTCTGTAATGGAATACCGCAGACTACGGCCTGGGAGGCCTCGCATTCGTCTCTCACAGCTCGACAGGATGGACAGTCCAGGGCCCAGGTTCCAGACGATTTCATTCTTGGTGAGCACTCTTCCTGGTGAGATACCCGCAGAAGGGTGTCTCCTGCATCATCTCTCCATGGGGGAGAGGAGGAGGAGGGAAAGAGAGACAGGATGGGAGGGGAGAAGAGAGCTCATTTCCGTTAGGGGACAATGATCTTCTCAAGGAGTTCTGTCTTCTTGAAGGCTAAGACTCATCCCCTTGCCCCCTTATGCCCCACCACAGCCCACAGCCCCATGTACAATAACCTTGGGAATTATGGCTCCGGGGTATGGGTTCTAGAAGGAACCAGATGCTCATTCCTTAGCATTCCATGTCTCTTCTGCTCAGTGGGATGCTATTCATTTCTTGTTCAGGTGTATTTCCAGTAAGATGCCAGTCACTCTAAGGGCAACTGGCACTCACTCCTCTTTTAAGGGCACGGCAGTCCCTAGAGCTTTCCTAGATCTGTAGGTCATGGGGACTTGAAGTCCATCCGTGAGAATCTGGGGTCAGTCAAGCCACTCTTCCTCAGCAGCGTGCCTAGAAGGCCTGATCCCGGCTTACACTAGCGCTGTTGCGACTTTGTGCTTTTCAAGGTCCCTGCAATGAGCATCTTGGCTGTTGTTTAGACTCCTGTGATGAATTGGTCTAGGCGTAATAAAATGTGCCCATTTTCCATTATTGTTTCTTATCGTTCAGGAGAGCTAGGGGAACTCATAAAACTTGTGCTAATTAACTGTGAGGCAGAACTGCGCCGGGGAGGTGGGGGGAAATGGTTTTCCTTCACTCCTAATTCTTCAGTTCTGCGGCGTGCATGGAGCACCAGCTCCCTCACCACCAGCCCCATGCTTGCATTTAAAAACCCATCACGGCTTTACTTCTTCCCTGCTCCAGAAGTCGCGGCTTTATGCTTCACAATTAAAGTTTGTCTCAAGTCCGCTGTGAGTAGCTACAGTGCTCTCAGTCCCCGCTGCTTCCTGTTGTCTCTTGGGGAAAATGTCTCCTGGCTCTTCATATGTGTGAGAAGAGTGTGCGCATGCGCGTAGAGGTCAGAGGACACCTTTCAGGAGTCGGTAATCGCCTTCCATCTTGCTGAGGCAAGGTCCCTCTCATTTCTGCGGCTGCACAATACATTCCAGGCTGGCTGGCCCATGGGCTTCCAGGTGATTCTCCTGCCTCTACACCTCATCTCGTCATAAGATGCTGGGGCTACAAATGTGCACCACCGTGTCTGGCTTTTTACTGGGGTCCTGGGACTTGAATTCAGGTCGATAGGCTTGCTCAGCAGGAGGTTTTCCTCACTAAGCCATGCCCCCACCGCCTTCTGGGTCTTTTGGTTGCTCTTGTTTCATCTGCCTGCTGTCCACATGGTTTCACTTCATTGACCCAAAGTCAGATCTCATGCTTCACGTGGTGTCTTCTTGCCATGTTTTTGGTAACTTTAGAATGGCGCCATCTAGACATGCAGGAACAGATTCTTTTCCTCCACCAACTGAATCTGTAAAGCGACATTTTAGCATTGAGGTGACTTCTTTAGCAAAATTCCACAGGACACATTGTGGGTGGGATAGCGTCCAGAAGGAAAAAGTTGGCCTCCTTTCCCCTCTCTTGCGACCTGTCCAGAAGAAAGGCTTGTTTGGTAGATGACTACGTGAGGATGAAGCCAGTAGCGTGGCTCTTAATCCACGAAGACTGATGTCTTTATTAAAAGGGGATATTTAGAAACCTAGGCAGACGAGACCCCTGGTCCCAAGTATAGAAGAAGCTGCAAGAGGAATGGCATCTCCAGTGCCTCAGGTCACCAGAAGAAGGGATAGAGGCTGGCTGTGCACTGTCCCTCACTTTCAGAGGTAACTAGCCATGATGGTACCTTCGTTGTGGACTTCTAGCCTCCAGGACTATGCCATTTTTGGTGTTAAAGCTACCCCTTCTGTGGCACCATGTTATAGCAGCCCTAACACAGGAAATCTGGGATGTGGGTGTCTAGGAATCAAAGGGTGAGGATTCCAGGGAAGTGTCTTTTAGTTTTATAAAGGCTGGAAGGGGGACATGTAGAGACCTCCTTTGTAAACTTCTTGGCAGGAATGAAGATATTCTAAAGAGAAAAGGGCTTGCCCTCACCCCTTTGACTAGCAGGGCATTGAGACAGTGTGCACCCTGCCCCCCAAAGAGTTAGAATTTCCTCAGGAGCCTCCTGCTGGGAGAAGGAAAGGCTGGGAACTAAGGTCAGCCAGAGGGGTGACTGTTACCAGGAAAGAGATTTCACATCTCTCTAATAAGCTGCAGACGGCCTTGCAGGAGCTCCTGGAGCTGATTTGACCATGGCTGGGTGTGGCCACACTTTGTGCAGGACTGCCTGGCTATACACATTTCTTGCCGCTTTAAACCCCAGCCTCATGCCAGGACCATGAAGACAAACTTGGGGAGGTGGTGCCACTGAATCTTTTTGTTCCTCTTCTGAATGTGGCCTCTTTGAAAAAGTGCCCCCTTTTCTGCTTCCATTACCCGTGTGCTTAATTGGATATTGAGGATGGGGCCTGGCTTATGAGAAATGCCAAGTCTATGCCTCTAACAAGGCCAGGAGCAGGTGGGAGTGGAATGCCTAGCAGCCACCGGCTCTAGGCTGCTTCCCTGGTCCTCCTGGGCAGGAACATGTTGGGCATCATCAATATCCATTTCAGTTACCCAGGGAAGAGTGGCTCAAAGAGAGAAAGCCACTTGTCCAAGGTCAGAGCCCTAATAAATTTATACTTGTCCTGCCCCAAAGAAGGTTTCCTAACCTTTCTGAGCTAAGCCAGCCAGCTTCCCGATGCCCAGGCATCCTGTCATGTCTTTGCTTCAGAGCTGCAGGGGCATCCTGCTTTGTATCTTTACTGAGGGCTGAAACCCTGGACCACAGTTCTCAGGCATCCCAACTCTGCTCCTGACAGGCTGTTTGCCCTAGGCAAGCTACCTAACCTAACAGCGCCTCAACCTCCATCACTGACGATGAGGACTATGGCGACGGTATCCGTCCCATTCCGGCCTTGGGTATCAGAGTCGGTACATCCTTCCATGTATGTGAAGAAACATTTGGCGTGCACCAAGTCTCAGCACTTGCATTGCTTAATCTGGGGGACGGGAGAGTTGGGGCTGGAAGGCTGGGCCTTGGGCATGGCAGGCAATTGTTCTACCCCCGAGTTACATCTGCATCCTCCAGCATGATTGCCCCTGAACACTGCTCCGCATCTCAGCTGGTGCTGTGCCTCCCATGGTACCAGTGGTGCAGGCAAGCTGGAGGCTGGAGAACAAGGGCCGTGTGTTATGAGAGGGGAAGGGTGCTGGAAAGAAATAGTGTCTGTTTATTGTCTCCCTGTGGAGTGTTTTGTCTTGAGCTTCCAAGAGGCACCGAGGGTGCAATTTATGGTTCCGGTTGGTGGCAAGTCCTTAAAGGGCTATTGTCTTATTCAGCTAGTTCCAGAAGATAAAGAAAATATTCCCCATGACAGATCTCTTTGTGTCTTTTAGTATAGGTGGTGTAGGGAGGTGGGTCACAGTTCTGAGTCAACAGGTAATGTTTAATATGATAGACGGATCTAGAAAGACCTGGCTGCTTAGGGTGAATTATTCCAAATGGTCTCAGTGGTCACAGGCACTCTTCCTAGGCTCTGGAGGCAGTCTGCGTTATATTATGAGATATGAGAAAGTTATGTGTGTCCCTATTGTGGCTTCAATTAGAATGGCCCCCCCATAGGTTCATCTGTTGAACGCTTGGTCCTTGGTGGGTGGAAGTGTTTGAGAGGATTAGGATGTGTGACTTTGTTGCAGGAGGTGTGTCCCTGGGGGTAGGCTTTGAGGTGTTTTCCAGGTGGTTCTCTCTGCCTCGTGCTTGTGGCTCAGATGTAAGCTCTCAGCTCCTGCCTCCGCCTGCCTTCTGTTATGCTCCCCCTTCGTGATGATCAATGACCATCCCGCTCTATGGAACTGTGAGCCTCCAATTTAAATGCTTTTTTTCTTGAAGTTACCTCAGTCTTGGTGTCTTTTTTAACGGGAATAGAAAAGTAACCAAGACAGAACTGGAGTCTGGAATACCTGGGTTTTGTGCAACAAACAGTCTTAGTTTTGAATATATATATATATATGTATATATATATATATTTATATATATATGTGTGTAATAACAAGGATACCTGAAATAGCAAGATCCCATGGTCTTCCTATTATCGATGTCCTCCTCCTCCCCACGGGAGAGGGACTTTGGGAAAGGTGGAAGGGCAGAGGCAGGTTTGGGGAGAGATGAGTGATGCACGATTGATAAAAACTCAGGGAAAGAAATTGGGGTTCAACCTGAAGACAAGAAAAGCAAGTAACCAGCCACTGACTCTTCCTCTACCTCAGTCCAAAAAGGCGATCCTTCCTCCAGGAATCTCAGAATGGGACTGTGTGTGAGAGCTGTCTCCTCCAGTCTTAATACCCTCTCTAGGGCTGGGATTAAATACATTCACCACTGGGATTAAAGGGATGCACCACCCGGTTTGAATGGCAAACTAGTGTGGCTACTGGGATTAAAGGTGTGTGTTTCCATTACCTGGTCTGTAAGGCTGACCAGTGGGCCTGTTTTACTCTCAGATCTTCAGGCAAGCTGTATTCTTTAAAATACAATTGAAATGCCACTGCAGATGAGTCTGCCCTGAAAGTGAGCTTGCTGGTTGTCCTTCTGCCAGAGAGGCAGCCAGTTTCCTGCAGCGAGCAGGTAGGAAAGAGCATGGACGGGAAGGCACGGCTACCTGCTGCACTCTAAGCCTCGTGGCTTCATTTGTTAGATGGGCGATTTAGACTAGATCAACTGGGGATCTGGTTAGAGCCTTTTCATCAGACAGAATCTTGCTATGAAATCCAGGAGGGAAAACAGAGTGTGGCAGGGCTTCCTCTTTAGACTTGGGAGCTGTCCTGCCCCACCATGTTTTGCAAGCATCTCAATAAAGCTGCAGAGGGCAACTGAAAAGCAGCAGACACTTGATGGCGTCTGGGTACCATCTGGTAGGGAGTGCGTCTTGTCTTGGAAAGAGCTGTCCGTGTGCTCATCAGCCTCCTGGTTCTGCAATTTCACCAGCAGCGCTTGTTCTGTCCACGTCGCCTCTTCTGTAAGTCAAACCCCTGAAATTTCAGAGTGAATCATTGTGTGTTTCTAGTTATTTTTTTATTATTTATTTATTTAGGTTTTTTGAGACAGGGTTTCTCCGTGGCTTTGGAGCCTGTCCTGGAACTAGCTCTTTAGACCAGGCTGGTCTCGAACTCACAGAGATCTGCCTGCCTCTGCCTCCCGAGGGCTGGGATTAAAGGCATGCGCCACCATCGCCCGGCTCTAGTTATGACCTGGCTCTGGGGTACCTGTCCACAAATGCTCACTGAATATGCCACATGATAACCTGTGAAGATGGTGAACACAGGGCTACTCTCCCTCCAGCCAGGGCACGGGCCAGGAAGGGACCACAATATGTACTGTAATGCCTACGGATGTGATAAGAAATGATGGTAAACTAGATGGTGATGGCGCACGCCTTTAATCCCAGCACTTGGGGGTGAATTTGAGGACAGCCTGGTCTACAGAGCCAGTTCCAGGATAGCCAGGGCTACACAGAGAAATCCTGCCTCGGGGTGGGAGGTGGGTGAGACTAGAAGTCTGGGGAGATGGGTGAGTGGGTGAAGGCACCTGTGCCAAGCCTGATGACCCACATTTGATTCTAGTGCCTACATGGAGGAAGGAGACAACCAGCCCCCGCAAGCTGTCTGTTGTATGCAAATCACTTAATAAATAAGTTTGATAAAAAACTTAGAAATCAAATGAAATGCTCTTGGAAAGAGGTCGCCTATCTTGCTAAGGAATGGCTGCCAGTGAGAAGGGCTAGCTGGGCTGCGTACAGCACTTGGGAGGCTGAGCCAGGAGGATCACCATCGGTTTAAGACCAGCCTGGGCTATATAGTGAGTGCCAGGACAACCAAAAGTACAGAGTTAAGAGCCTGTCTCAGCCGAAACAAATCAACAAAAAGAGAAGCGAGAACTTTAGATCCTTGCAAACACCTTATCTGTTACCAAAGGAGCTTATTTGTAACTGGTGTGGTGACCCTGAGGTCAGCCTAGGATGGCTCTTAGAGGCCCAGGAAATTCCAGAAACATCCCTAGAAGAACCCCAGGCAGCAGGGCACTGAATGGGGGCTAATCAGGATTTGCCTCCAAAGGCTTGAAGTTCTGGTCTGCTTCTCCCCTTTCAGCCACAGAACCTTGGAGAGTCATGCCACCTCTGGACCGTTGGCTTGCTCAGGTCAGACAAAACAAGAGCTGTTGAGAACTCTGCAGAGGCCCAGGGATGAGCTCTGTGAAACAACGGGCAGGTACCCAGGAGACTCAAAGGTCTGTCCTGTGGGTCATGGAAAGAGGCCTGGGCATTGTGATGCTGAGGCAGGCAACCAGTAACTCCAGAGATCCTTCACTGAGACCTGTTAATGCCTCTGCCCTGGTTCTGAGCTCTGATTTTAGAAAATACTAATGCGGGGAGAAGACTACTATGTTCTGGATGCTGGCTCCCTCCTAAAAGCCCATGGAAATGTTACTGCCATGGGAACCGTGGTGAGAGATTGGATTTTGCTGGAGGAGCTGACAAACACCTGGAATCCCACACTTGGGAGGCAGAGACAGGAGGATTAGGAATTCACGGTCATCCTCAGCTACAAATCGAATTCAAGGTCAGCCTGTGCGACGTGAGACCTTGTCTCAAAAACAGAAGTAAAACTAGGGAGATGGCTTAAAGAGCGAAAACTGCTTAAAGAGCAATCTCCAGATCTCATGAAAAAGCCAGAAGCACAACCTGAGTGGCTGCCATCCTGGTGCTTCTAGAAGGACACAGGAGGTGGAGACAAGGGAACCTTAGAAGACTGAAGGGACAGCTAGTCTAGTATGCACAGTAGAAAAACAACAGAGACCCTGTCCTGAACAAGCTGGAAGGTGAGGGCCTGTCCTCAGACCTCCACATCAGTGCTGTGGTGTGTGTGCGCGCACGCGTGTGCCTGTGCCTGTGCCCACACACACACACACACACACACACACACACACACACACACACAATAAGACTGAACAATGCAAACTAGGAATGCTCACTGAAGGAAAATTTTAGAAGCGCAAACATAAAAAGGAGAAAGATATCCAGAATCCCATTTCCCAAGTCAACTATCAATAATGGCCACAAATACGCTTTCCCAGACTGGTGCCACCACCGCCACTCGTAAGTCTGTAGCATCATCCTGCTTTAATGACTCCGGCGCATCTATCTCGTGGATATATGAAAGTACATTTAACCACAAAATAGTCTTCTTAATTTTTTTAAAATTATTTTTATGGCTATTATAAGATTTACAAATCTTACAGTTTATGATGCCACAGGAAGACGTGGCCAGAATTCGCCTAGTTATCACTTTTTGAGCCCTAAATCTCTACAGGGACAGGACTCCTTAGCTGCCAGTTGCTTCTGAGCAAGGAGGTGAGTCTGAAAGCAAGTAAGAAAGGTGTCACCCGCCGTGACAGCCAGGGCATTTCTAGGTGGGCAATGCCACTCAGTTGGTACCTGTCCTTTGCCCACATGCCTCTCACTCATTCATTACTGCTTTTTCTGTTAAAGAGTGCAGCTACATCCACCAGCCCTGGCTTCTCCTCCTCCATCCTCTACCCACTTTTTTTTTTTTTTTTTAAGTTTTCTATGTAGTCTACACTGGCCTGAACTTAGAACTCTTCTGCCCTAGCCTCCCAAGTGTGGAATGTCAAACGTGTGCTGCGAAGTCCAACTCATCCCCCAGTTCTCTGGTTTTTCCTTTGTATCCGTGCTGTTGCCTTAGAGCCTCCACTTGACAGCCAGTTTCTTACACTGTTAACTTTTCTCTTGGCTTCTGTTTTCCTATCTGTAACGTGGGTAACATTGCCTCTCAGGGTTGTTAAGAAGATTGCACTTAGGAAAAAGTAGCTGGAGTAGCTTTGCCTATGGAGGATGCTGGTGAGTTCACGTGGTGACCTGTACAGAGGAGTGGAAAGAGACAGGACTTATCCAGGAAAAGCAGGGATGTACCTGAGCTGGGCCAGAGCCAAAAGGCCCCATTCCTTTGTGTGGTCCACAGTACTGCTTGATGCTTTCTAGTCTCACAGACTTCAGAAGGCTGAGCAAGACTTCCCTACCATGTCCTGTGTGGGGATGGCTAGACAATCTGATGTTTACTTCTTCACTTAGCAAAATGATAATTCCTAATTTCCATTTCCCTATTGCTTCTTGTGTACCTCTTGACTTTAGTGATGTGGGATGTCCTTTTGTATATGTGTTGCTTTTATTGGTTAATGAATAAAGCTGCTTTGGCCTATGGTAGGGCTAGAAGGAATATATAGAGAGATATATAGAGAGAGTAGGTAGAGTCAGAGAGATGCCATGTAGTTGCCAAAGGAGAAAGATGCCTACCGGTAGGCCACAGCCATATGGTGGTACATAGATAGATAGAAATGGGTTAATTTAGGATGTAAGAGTTAACCAGAAATATGCCTGAGTTATTGGCCAAACAGCGTTGTAATTAATATAGTTCCTATTTGATTATTTGAGTCTGGGCAGCTGGGAAACAAACAAGCAGTCTCTGTCTACACTCCAGGGGGGTTTATTTTGTCTAGGACCCTTCTAGAACTTTCTCTGGTTCTAAGAAGAGGCCTCCAATGCTTATGGTGTAATGAACTTCTTTGGGTCACAGTGACTTCTATGGGCCATTAGACAGCTCCTCAGCAGTGTGTATGTCCTGCTTCTGTGGACGAGGAACAGAACTCATTTCTCTCCCAATGATATGATCTTCACTGATGTATTTGAGGCAAGGGCATTGCTAACCTGGCTCCCACCATACACATGGACTGATGCTCTCTTTCTGATGATCATGGTTCTTGCAATATCCTCCTCACCAGTCATGTAGACCGTCCCTGAATTGGTCAGCATCTGTGGCTGCTGACTTCACTGTTCTCATCTCAAGATACAGATATCTGGTTGTTATTTTTTTGGCTTCTGATAGACTGGACTAAAAAAACAACCTGGATCCCTAAGGTTGTCTCCTGCCTCCTGGATATTGTAGTCACTGTGCTGAGACATGTCCCTTTGCTGAGTAGTGTCTGTGTTTGTCCCACCCTCTTCCCATGAAGTATGTGTCCTCTGAGTCTCCAGGATGTTTCTCAGGCTGCATCTGCTACTTGACTGTCATCGTTTAAGCTAACTCAGAGAATTGACCATGCACTGTTGACTTCTGCCTTCCAGTTCTGGACCAAGGGTGTGACAACCCTCACCTTGGTACCCTGGGCAGAGATTTGGATGTGTATCTGCATGTCAGAATAAATAGCATCTGTTTGTAAGCTGTAGATACTGAATCCATCAGGAACGAGTGGGGACAAATGATGAAATTTCTCCATCAAGTCAGACCTCTCCAACCCAAGGTGAAGCACAAGGATCAGGAAGAAAGAAATGTTTCCTCCTAAGATTATCTTTTTATCTGCCAAAGGATGGAGGTCATGTCTTTCATTCTTCAGTGTTTCTGTCAGAAAATCAATTGTTAAATTATTCATTGAATCAGATCAGGTAATTTTGAAAGCAATCTCTACAGCGAGTGAAGCTCTATCAAAGTCGACATTATTTCTGATATCTGAACAGATGAACTCCATAATTTAATGCCCGATCTATCTTCCAAACACAATGATGGAAAAGATGCTTCTGTTTCTTGGGGAGTGAGGGAGGGCAAATGCTCATAAATCTTTCCATTTTCTCATTTCCTTATCAAGAGAACAAAACTTGAATGTAATAAAAAGAGACACAGGAAACAATGCTCATTTTGGTTCCCAGTTCCTTAATTATTAATTACTTAATTACCAGTACCTACCTGGCCCTACTGGATTTGCCCTTGACTTTGTGTTGAACGTTGGAAGTGGCTGTGTTGATTGAGAGACACTGGGAGGGCCTAAGAGGTTCTCTGTGCCTATAAGGTAGAGCAGGAGATCAGAGGTCTCAGAGGCTCTGACGTTTTAGTGTTTTGTTTCAGAGAGGTCCTCATCCTTGAGTTTTGTCTTCATCAGCGGTGATAGGGTGAGTCTGTCCATTTTCATTATTGTTGGAAGGCTGAATGGCATCTGGGCCCAAAGTGCCCACCCGTAGTGGCACACACAGTGCTTGCAGTAGCTTTCCTCTGTGAGATACTACTAAAGAAGGCCTCATTGCTCCTTGTTAGATTCCTCCGTCAGATCTGGGATCTCCCTAGGAAGCCACTAGGGTGCTAACCATCAGTCTCAGTACGGTTAGGGAAAACTGGGTATGGATAGAAAGTTGACGGTGCAGGGGGAAATTTTCTCCGCTAAGATTTGTAGTGATTCGAGAACTTTGAAAGAAATAGGTTCCACTTCTTACAGAGACCCCAGATCCATTTACAACAGCCTACTTGGCTACGAAACATTCTGCTAGCTTTTCTGTTGTTATTATTGTTGTTGTCGTTTGGGACCAGATCTTGCTACATAGTCTAGGCTGGCTTCAAACTTCTAGTCATCCCCTGGATAAGATGTTCTTTATTCATTCAAGTGGTTATATTTTGGGCCCCTACTCGGTATCAGGTACTGCCCATGAGATAAAGCTCTATGAACTCAGACGTGGCTCCTGTCTTGTTCAGGATCACAGGGAATAGTTGTCTTCCTGGACTAAGGTGCATGGCAATATACATATACTATACTACCAACCACATTAACAAAGGAGACTGAGGCAGGGGATGACTCATATATATATACACATAGGATCATAGTATAACACTGTTATCAGCTAGCTACTTGAGAGTCCGTAACTGGGTTTACATCCCCAAAGCCTTCTGGAGCCTGAAGCTTTCTTCAATGTGCTGACCCAGTGGTGCTGACGGAGTAACTATATAAAGCTCACATTAGCTTTGGTATATTTCAGGGCTCACACTTGATTAGACAGCTAGAGGAGAGTCAGGAAGATTTGTGCCAGGGAGAAGGCCAATTAAAGTGCAAACAGAAAGAATTTAACGGCTTGCTGTAACTCTGCGGTCTGAGTGTGAAGTCTCAAGTCTCTTACTCCCTGAAGCCAACGCTTGTTTTCCTAACCTTCTAGAAAGCTTCAGTAATGGGTTTTTGCTGTTGTTGCTGCTGCTGGGATTGCTAGTGAAATACTGGCCATGCAGAGAACTCCTCACAGCCCTTGCTCTAGCAAATGAGAAAAAAATCGAGGAAATGTCTCTCTTGTAAATTTCCCCAGATTTATGTGTTAGAGGCATTGTGTAGAGCCAGAGTAGTTAGAAAACCAAATGTACAGCAGTTGCAGCAAGCTTATCATCGTTACAAGTTGGCTTAGTTACTGTTCTTTTTCAAGACAGGGTTTCTCTGTGTAGCTTTGGAGCTTGTCCTGGAACTCACTCTTGTAGACTAGGGTAGCCTTGAACTCACAGAAATCAGCCTGTCTTTGGATCTCAAGTGTTGGGATTAAAGGCGTGCGCCATCACCACTTGGCTCTTAATTACTGTTCTATTGCTGTAAAGAGATACCGTGACCAAGGCGGCAAGCATTTAATGGGAAGCTTGCTTTCAGTTTCAGAGGGTTGTCGATGACCATCATGGTGAGGAGTGTTGTGACAGGCAGGGGGTGTGGTGCTGGACCAGTAGCTGAGAGCTCACATCTGATTCACAAGCATGTAGGCAGAAAAAGAGAGAAAGATGGGGCCTGGTGTGGGCTTTTCAAACCTCAAAACCCACCTCCAGTGGCACATTTTCTCCACTGGGGCCAGACCTAACTTCCCAAATAGTTCCACCAACTGGGGACTGAATAGTCAAATATATGAGCCTGAGTGGGGAGTTCTCATTCAACCACCACACGAGCTCTAAGTTACCCCTTGAAATAATTCCAGAAAGCCTCTATTAACTGAACTTAAGGTTCTTGTCGCTAGGTTCCTCGCTCACTGCACACCTGGTCTACAGTAGCATGTTACTAACATTACTGCTCATCTGCTGGATTGAAAACCTGAAAAGTAAGGGTTTGGGGCACAGCTCAGGGGTGGAACCCAGCATCAGGTCCTGGATTTGATCTCTAACACAAACCCCCAAAACAACCAACCAAAAGGAAGAAAACAGCAAGACAAAGTGTGATGCCTAATCTTGGTGGTCATCTTGACACGCCTGGGAAGAGGTGGTGACGGAAGTTACAAAATAATCCCACCCTAGTTCAGAATTAGGTACAATAAAGGGCTATTTATTTAGGGGAGACTCACAGGTCCTAGAGCACAGTCCTCTGCATGAACAGGAAACAGGAACTGAGCCTAGCAACTCGAAGTGAGAGCTGGAAGTAAGAGGGTGAGCACACACTTTACAGCTGCATTTATAGTATAAGGGACCACGCCCAAGTGGGCTGGTATCTTAAAGGCTATTGGCTGAAGGAGCTGAAGGAACTCCCACAGCAAAGAGGGACCCCACTCCCCCAACTGAGAAATTTGTTCCATCAGATTAGCCTGTGTGCTTGTGCATAAGGTATGTTTTCATTGTCAATTGATGTTGAGGAACCAGCCCACTGTGAGTGCTACCATCCCTGGGCAGGTGGGTACTACCAACCTAGTTGTGTAAGAAAATTAGGTATGGTGGGACATACTTTTGATCCCAGCACTCAGGAAGCAGAGACAGGTGAATCTCTGTGAATTTGAGGCCAGCCTGTTCTACATAGGAAATCCTAGGACAGCCAGACCTACATGGGGGGCTGGGAGAGGTCATGCTTATCATCCCAGCACAAGGGAGGCAGAGGCAGGCAGCTCTCTGTAAGTTTGAGGCCATCCTGGTCTACAAAGGGAGTTCCAGGACAGCCTCGACTACACAGAGAAACCCTGTCTTGAGCCACCACCCCCCACCCAAAAAAAGAAAGCTGTCTGAGCAAGCCAGGAGACATTGTTCCTCTATGGTTTCTGATTCAAGTTCCAGAAGAAAAAAAAAGTCACACTTTTCATGCCAGCACATGGGAAGCAGAGGCAGGCAGAGCTCTGTGATACTCTTGAGGATCTGTGACTGTCCAGAGAGCTTTCCCTGGGGGTGGAAAACACCAAGTGTCAGCTATGTGCCCCTTGCAGCTCCGAGCACATGAAAGGTAGCTAGAACTGCCAAGAACTGTACTTTTTTTTTTTAAATATTTATTTATTATGTATACAATATTCTGTCTGTGTGTGTGTCTGCAGGCCAGAAGAGGGCACCAGACCTCATTCCAGATGGTTGTGAGCCACCATGTGGTTGCCAGGAATTGAACTCAGGACCTTTGGAAGAGCAGGCAATGCTCTTAACCACTGAGCCATCTCTCCAGCCCCCCCAAGAACTGTACTTTAAATTTAATTTTGATGTCAATGCAATCAATTCAATTATTAGGCATTCTACCTGAGTAACATTCTGACTCAAAAATATATTTTTATTAAAAATTTTTATGAAATATTTTGAACATTCAGAAAACATGCAGGAAGTACTGAGCTAGGGTCTTGCATGTAGCTCTGACTGAACTGAAATTGTTATACAGACCAGAATGGCCTCAGATTTACAGTGGTTTTCCTGCCTCTGTCTCTTGTGTATTGGAATTACAGGAGTGAGCCACAATGCCTGGAGATGTGCATATATCTATATATCTATATATTGGAATTACAGGAGTGAGCTACTACTATACCTGGAGATGTGTGTGTGTGTGTGTGTGTGTGTGTGTGTATCTATATAGATATGAAGATATGACTAAGTGGTTAAGAGCACTGACTTCTCTTTCAGAGGACCTGGATTCAATTACCAATACCTGTGTGTATGTGTGTCTGTGTCTCTGTGTGTTTGTGTCTATGTGTGTGTTAGCTCACAGCTACTGTAACTGCAGTTTCATGGGATTTGGTCCCTTCTTCTGGCCTCCAAGAGGCATCAGGCACACACATGGTACACAGACAAAATACCCATATTTTGGGTATTTGAGAAAAATAAAAATGAAATTTAAAAAGGAATTTAAAAGTGGAAGGAAGGAAGGTGTGAAGGAATGAAAAAGGAAGGAAGGAAGGGAAGGAGGAAGGAAGGAAGGGAGGGAGGAAGGAAGGAAGGGAGGGAAGGAGGGATCAAACAAAGACACAGCTGGGATGCTAAGAAGTCCAATGGTGAGCAGGAATAGGGCATAGCTGCTGGAGGACTAGGCTTCCATCCCCAGTAATGCTCCTCTCCCGCCCCCCACTCCTCAACCCTCTGTGCCTGGGAAAAATGCAGTTGGAGTTTCTCTGTTCGCGTGCAGACTTCCGGCTCATGCTTTAATCAAGGCTGTGGCCTCTCGCAGCCCAGGCTGGCACTGAATTCCATATCCAGCCAAGGATGACCTCAGCTCTGACTCTCCTGTCCGCCTCTCCTCGGGGTTGGGCTCACTGGCATGCAGTAGCACACCTGGCCCCACCCGTTTCCAGACTGTGTAATGATATAAATGTTAGGAATGGGGCGATGGTGGCGCACGCCTTTAATCCCAGCACTCGGGAGGCAGAGGCAGGCGGATCTCTGTGAGTTCGAGACCAGCCTGGTCTACAGAGCTAGTTCCAGGACAGGCTCCAAAGCCACAGAGAAACCCTGTCTCGAAAAACCAAAAAAAAAAAAAAAATGTTAGGAATGATATAAGTGATACGAAGCATTGTTTGTTTAAACAATTTCAGCAAAGGTCACTGTACTATATAGGACATTCTGCAACTTCACTTTTCCACTTATTGTTTTAGGACCTCTTCATGTTCACATATAAACTGATTTCATGGCCAGGTTTGTCGGCATGCTTTCTAATCCCAGCCCTTGGAAGGCACAGGAAGGAAAACCAGGAATTCACAGCTAACCGTGGCTACACCGTGAGTTCAAGGGCAGCCAGGGTCACACGAAACTCTTGCCTAGAACAAAGGAAGAAAAATTAATTTTGTGTGTAATTCACTTTCACTTGTTTATCCCATTAGAGAACCCCAAATTATAAACAAGCTACAATGTGTTTATCTAGGCAGATTCAGATTTAAAATACCGTGGTGAGTGTCAGGCATGCGCTGTCTCTGAGGGAACGTGGAGGAGAATTCTGTACGACTGCTTGTGCTGCTTTCTTCTGATACGCTTGGCATCGTTTCTCCTTTTGGCTTATGAATGCTTTTCTTTACTTGCTATGGTTTCTGATAGCATCTCTGCTTTTCTCTTCCCCTGTCTTGGCTTAGAAGTGAAGTATTCAATGTCTGTTAATTTGGTGGTTAATTATTAGCATGCATAACTAAAGGCTTAGATGTAACTATTGTCTCTATTATTTCCACGTACAAGTAGAGTGTGATCCTGACACCCTCCTGCTTTCAGGTGACATTTTTGTTTTACCTTTCAGAACAAGATCTAAGCTGATCGTCAGTATTGTTTCTGTCGTTGTAATTTCCAAGTCACTATTGTTTACCTTTCACCTATTTTTACATATTCTTATTACATTTATTTATTTTGTATACATGTGGATATACACGCGGCAGCCAGAGGACAACTTCCACCATGTGGGTCCTGGGGAATTGAACTCCGGTCTTCAGGCTTGGCAGCAAGCTCCTTTTCCCCACTCAGCCACCACACCAGTTCTTCACTAACTTCTCAGCTCACTGTTTGCTTTTGTTCCTCCCATACCTTCTTTCTGGGTTTGTTTTCTTTCTTGCTAAAAGGGGGGGGGAATCATATTTGATATTTTGTTTAGTAAGGTGATGTTAGCAATAAAATTCAAAGACTTTTATATCTAAAATATATTTTCCTACTCTCTCTGCATAATGGCTTGGCTAGACTGCTCTGGTGCCGCCTCTGTCCCCGCTGTGGGACTGCTATTAGAGGCTGACTGTAGATTCTGCAATCCCGGCTCTGTGAGCTGCATTTAGAATGATCTCCTCAAAACTGCTTGCTGGCTTATTTATTCTGCCTTCTGATTTGTGGGTCTGGTAATGTGCTCATTGAATTTTTTATTTAAATGAGTGTTATTTTATGTCTAGAAGCCCGGTTGAGCGTATTTTAAATCTTCCCAACTTCTTCTTAAAGTTGTCCTCTCTTCGTTTTGCTTTCCTGAGTTTTGTCCCTTCGCTACTGCATGTGCTAACGAGATGATGGTAAGATCGCTTTAAGACCGCTTTGCGTAGCGGTTACTTTTTGTTCTTAAGACAAAATGTCTGACAAAAGCAGTGCAAGGAGAGCTGGGGAGACGGCCAGTGGGTAAGGACAACACCTCCATGCCTGATGGCCTGAGGCATCCTGATTCTCCAGTCACACATGGTGGAAAGAATCAACTCCTGAAAGCTGCGTGCGCGGTGCGCATGCGCACGCACACACGTACTTACGCACGCACGATAAATAAATACATAAATGTGAATTTTTAAAAAGCAATTTAAGGAAGGATGGGCTTATTTTGCACAACAGTTTGAATACGCACTCCATCACGATGGGAAAGGTGTTGGGGCGGGAGTGTGAGGCAACTGGTCACCTTGTACCCTCCAGCAGGAGGCAGAGAGATTGATGAGTGCTTGTACGCTCTCTTCTTCCTCAGTATAGGTGTGCGTGTGTGCGTGTGTACGCACACGCACATGCGCGCGCAGGTGCATTGCCACAGCACGCGTGTGGCGGTCAGGGGACCGCTTTCTGGAGTCAGTTGTCCCCTTGCACCCTGTTGAGCGAGGCTCTCTTCCTGTTTCTCGGTGTGTACTCCTGGCTAGCCGTCCCTTGAGCTTCCCGTCCTGCCCCAGGAGTGCTGCCTTTGCAGAGATACGCACTGCCACTGTCAGTGTTTTTACGTAGACGTCAGAGACTGAACTCCGGATGTCAGGTTTGCACGTGAAGCCCTTCGGCCATCTTGCTGTCTTGCTGGCCCTTCCTTCACTGTCTCCTTTTCATTCAACCAAGGATCCCATTCGTGCAATGTGTGTGTTCGGAGTGGGCTGTCATTCCTCATTCAACCCTCTTTGGGTCTGGGGAAGTAGCTTAGCATCCAGGAAGAGTTTGATCCAAAGCGCTACACAAATCAAGCTTGTCAACACTTGAGAGGTAGACAGAGGGAGGTCAGAAGTTCAAGGTCATCCTTTGCTACCTGAGAAATTCCAGGTTGGTCCAGGATGTCTGAGACTCTTGCTCAAAAACAGGCAAACACTTCCCAAAGAGTTGCTTTCACATGTTGGTCAGTTATAAAACATTTGCCTGGCAGCCCGAGGCACCAGGTTCCATTCATAGTACAGCAACAAACTCTGACTCCTCTTTTTTTTTTTTTTTTTTCCTCCGAGACAGGGTTTCTCTGTGGCTTTGGAGCCTGTCCTGGAACTAGCTTTTGTAGACCAGACTGGCCTCGAACTCACAGAGATCTGCCTGCCTCTGCCTCCCAAGTGCTGAGATTAAGGGCGTGCGCCATCACTCACTGCCCGGCAAACTCTGACTTTTTTCTACCCTGCATCACCCTGTGCAAGAAAAAATAGTACATTCAAAATCCCAAGCAGATAAGCCAACCCTTCTACCATGTGGTAAGATGTTGTGCCTGCTCCCTCTCTCTCAAATTTTATTTATTTACAAATATAGTTAGGTACAAGTGCTTCCATCTGCAGATATGCCTACATGCCAGAAGAGGGCATCACACCCTAGTATAGATGGCTATGAACCACCATGTGTTTTGGGGGAATTGAACTCAAGACCTCTGGAAGAGTAGCCAGTGCTCTTAACCGCTGAGCCATCTCTCCAATCCCATGTTCTTTTTTTTTTTTCTTTTGGTTTTTCAAGACTTGGTTTCTCTGTATAACCTTTTGAACTCATGGCGATCCACTTGCCTCTGCCTCCTGAATGCTGGGATTAAAGGCACACGCTGCCACAGTAGACAATGTGGTAGGAATTTTAACAGAGATGGGATAAATCCAGCCTCCTTCCTATGTCCTGGCCCCGTCCTTGTCCCCTACCCCTACCCCTGTCCTGTCCTGTCCAGTCCCTCCTGGGAATTCCTGGGCCTCCATATTCTCTCTCCCTGGCAGAGCAATCCAATCTCTCCTGCTTAGGCACTGATATTGTCTAACCACCTGAGGTGCTGATGGGCAGGGCTCTCTAGGTAAGGGACTGGCTGTCCTGACCAGAAGGTTGCTCTTTCCAAGTGAGTTTCTTTCCTTTGCACATAGAACACAGCGGCCAGCACAGGAAACAGTTACAGCCGACAGGTGTGTGTGCACTGATTCCAGGTCCACGCGGGGTAATGACTGACCAAGCGGACTAAATTTAGAAAGGGGACTATGAAGTCGGAATGCCAATCATTCCAGAGCTTAAATAAATTATTTTTGAGGTCAGACCAATGGGGCATATGCCTGTCACCCCAGCATTCAGGAGGCTAAAGCAGTAGGATTGCAAATGTGAGGGCAGCTTGGACTACAGAGCAAGACTCTGTAATTAATTAACTATTTAATAATTGTTGAGTATGGTGATCAGTGACAGCCTGCTTTTTTAGTATGCATAAGGTTGTGCGTTTGAGCTCCAGCAACCCCCTCCTATTCTTAAAAATCGTCAATATGATTGTTTCTTCAATAACGTATACGGATAAAAAAATACAGGTGGCTGGTATCAGGGAAATACAAATAAAAACTACAATGAGATATCTCACTCAAGACAGAACAGTTATCAGGAAAAAAACGCCGATGAGAATGGGAGGAAAAGGAAATGTTCTTCACTCTGGTGGGAATGCATGGAGGACAGCCTGGATGATCCTCACAATATTGAAATAGATGTAGCATATGCCCGAGACATCCAACTTCTGGACACACACTCACAGGAGCTGAAACCAACTTAGGAGATAGACACCTGTGTTGAATTAAGAGCGGCAGGGCTGCGTCCCCGGCACCCGGCCGCCCGCATGGCTAGTTTATACCCAGAAATAATTACACGGAAACTGTATTCTTTCAAACATTGCCTGGCCCGGCTAGGTCCAGTTTCTTATTGGCTAGCTCTTACATATTGTTCTAACCCATTTCTAATATTCTGTGTAGCCCAAGAGCTGGCTTACCAGAGAGGATCTTAACCTGCATCTGTCTGGAGCGGGAGAATCATGGCGACTCACTCAGCTTCTTTTTCCCAGCATTCTTCTCTGTCTACTCCGCCTACCTAATTTTCTGTCCTATGAGGGCCGAGGCAGTTTCTTTATTATTAACAAGACCCACCTCCATCACACCTGCATGCCTATGTTTATTGATTTGGGCATTATTCACAAGAGTTAAGATATGGAATCGATAAAGATGCTCATCAAGAGATGATAAACCAGGTGTGGGGATTCGGGGCTTTAATCCTAGCACTCAGAGGCAGAGGCAGGCAGATCTCTGTGAGTTTGAGGCCAGCCTGATCTATATGCGTTCCAGGTCGGCCAGGGTTACATAGGATGATTCTGTCTCTAGAGAAATAAATAAGGGAGAGGCTGTGGAGATGGAGTAAAGAGCTTGCTGCGTAGCCATAGAGACCTGAGTTCAGCCCTCCAGCATCCCACAGAAAACGGGGTGTAACGGCACATGCTTGTGATCCCAGTGTGTGGGAGGCAGAGATGGGAGATCATGGAGGTGCACTGCCCAGTTGTTCAGCCAATCCATGAGCTCCAGTTCAGTGGGAGGCCCTGTCTCAAAAAATAAGGTGGAAGGCTGGAGAGATGGCTCAGTGGTTAAGAGCATTGCCTGCTCTTCCAAAGGTCCTGAGTTCAATTCCCGGCAACTACATGGTGGCTCACAACCATCTGTAATGAGGTCTAGTGCCCTCTTCTGGCCTACAGGCATACATGTAGAAAGAATGTTGTATACATAATAAATAAATAAATATAAAAAATAAAAAAAATAAGGTGGAGGGAGCGAGAAAGACACCTATGCTGACCTCTGTCCTCCACGCGTGTGCCTGCATGCCCAACATAAACACGCAAGACAAGAAATGGGGGGACAAAGACAATGTGACACACCCAGAGCGTTACCCAGCCACAAAGAAGGAAATTGTCAAGGGAGACAGAAATGGATAGAGCTGAGTGATATATGCTCTATGAAATACACCAGGTGCGGAAGGAGAAACGCTGTATGTTCCAGTGCCAGCGCGAACAGAATGGCAGTGATGAGAGGTTGGGGCGAGTGGGGGAAGGTTGGATTTGATCATGTCACGCTGTAAAGGCATGTGTTGGAATATGACCTAAGTACAATTTATACATGTTAAACAAACACAAAAGAAAAATTCAAACCACCCAGATGGCTGAGTAGCCAGAGAGGGTGATAACACAGAGAGGAGGTCTAGCAACGCGTCCTCTTGAGTTTCCCACTTCTCTTGTGGTTAGAAACAGAGCACAGAGACACGATTTCCTTTTCCCCCACGGCAGAGAGTAATGGTTCTGAGAAAGCTAAGTGTCCACAAGGATTCAGAGTCCGAGACCCCACAAGGAAGGGCTAACTACTGCGAGGTCTTTGAAGAACATTCTGGCAGGGCAAAAGTCTCCCTTGAGGCATCTGGTTTACTTGGATCTTAACTGTACCACTCTGTGTGGACCAAGGCTTTTGTCTCCTGGTATAAGGAGATAAAATAATGCCCACCCCGGGGTACTTGTGGAGAGGGGAAGGGAAGAACAAGTTCAAGTCTTCTTGACTTTCGGGATGGTTTGAAATGGCCTGCAGGTGTAGCTCAGGGGAGCAATAGTTGAGACCAAATCTGGCAGACACAGGCCTTCACGCTTACTTGGTTTGTTCCTTGAGTGATCAAAGTACTGTAGTTAAGTATTATTTTTTTTTTTAGCACATTTGTGGCATATATGTTCAATACAAGCAGGCGGTGCCTGTGCAGGTTAGAAGAGGCTTTGGATCCCCTGGAATTGGAGTTACGAATAATAAACCACCATGAGGGTTCTGGGAACTGAACCCTAGTTCTCTTCAAGATCAAATAGTACTCTTAATCAGCCATCTCTCCAGCCCTAATTATAATTAGTAAGTCATCTTTACTAACCCATTAAATATATCAATATTATATTAAATATTAAAATATGAATGTACACATATACCTTTGATTAGGTATGTGTACACACAGAAATATATATATACATATATATATATATATATTTTTTACTTAAAAAATATTCCTTGAAGCCAGGTGGCGCTGGTACACACCTTTAATCCCAGTACTTGGGAGGTAGAGACAGGTGAATCTCTAGGTTCAAGGCCAGCCTGGTCTACAGGACAAGTTCCAGGACAGCCAGAGCTGTACAGAGAAACCCTGTTTTGAAAAGCCGAAAACCAAAATCAAAATACAGCATTCCTTCCTTATGTTTCTGAAATGCACATTTACTTGGGAGGCTTAGTTCCTGGCCCATGCCATTCCTGTGTTTAGACTCCAGGGAGGAGGTGGTGAGGGGAAGGGTCTGGCTGGTGTACCTGGCCTGAACTGACCCATCCCAGTCACCTCCGACCCTTTGTTCTACTCCCAAAGAGTGCAGCTGCTGCTGCAGCACCAAAGAGTTTGGGGGACACAGTCTTGGGTGGAGATAGTATCTTTTCTTTTGAATACTTCATGATTTATAGCAAATTGCTTAAGCTTCGTGAGATCCTGTTTCCTTGTTTATAAGACAGAGAAAAATAAACCCACAAAGCTAAGCTTGTGAGGTGTGAAAGAGACAATTCTTGAGAAGCACCTCCCTAGAGTGAGACCCTGTCTCATTTTTTTTTTTTTTAAATCCAGAACATGCATGTGAGCCTCCAGGCATCCCCCTAGGGTAATGTGGCAGCTCCTTTGGAGCTGAGTTTAGTGCTGTGGGTAGAAGGGAAACAAACAGAATGTGGGGAACCTAAACCCGAGAGACCAGGAAGTCTGGTTTTGCCTGGCTGTGGCTGGAACAGGGGTTGGAGTTCTTTAGTGGGGAAAGCAAGGCAGCAGGTGCTAGGCGAGAGGTCTCCCTGTGAGCTGCATCCCAGCCCAGTTGGGGCTGTGGTGTGAGTGGGTGTGAGGCTCACGGGGCAGCTGTAAGGCACACACAGGGCTCTGTGTTTCTTGAAGGACACTTTACTCTCCCAGTTCACCCGACTTTCCTAATTGGCCAAGTTGGAGTAGATTTCCACATACTTTTCTCCTGAGACAAATAAAATCCTTGACTGGACTTCTCAGGACCGAGGTGCTTCTGAAGCACTCAGGAGTGACCCATTTGTAAAGGTTTTCAAGCTGGTCTACGCAGACCAGCCAACACCTTTCTTCTGTGTCCAGGAGCACAAGGGTCCTCCTCAGTTTCCTGGAGGAAGTAGTCAATGGTGAAGTGGGGAGCGGTCTTCAAGGGCCAAAGAAGTAACAGGGCTTTGGGCTGCCAAAGCCCCTGAAACTAAAGGGCCAGATATCCGCCCCTTTGTCCCTCACAAGCATTTGTCACCTGTCTGCCTGACAAGGAGGATGTGAGAAAGATACCCTGTCCTCTCCTGGATGCAGGGCATTGACCCCAGGGAGGGAGCGATTGTGTCCCAGCCAACTCCTGTTTAGCTCTCTGGCCCAGAGGAAATTGACACGTTTGAATCGAAACAACGAAGAAAACCACTAAATACAAGCCCAATTTTTGAATCAGTAACAATGTTGCCCTGAATTTGTTTTTTTTCCCCCTAACACAATTTTCTTAATAACAATGTAGTAGTTAATTTAATCTTTTAAAAAGAAAGACTTTAGGGCTAAATGTTATGGCTCACGCCTTTAATCCCAGCACTCCAGAGGCAGAGGCAGGCAGATCTTGGTGAATGAATTTGAAGTCAGCCTGGTTTGCCTAGTGAGATCCAGGCTAGCCAAGGCTACATAGTGAGACCCTATATTCCCTAAACTGTCCTTGAACTCACGATCCTCTTGTTAGAGCCTCACGGGTGCCGTGATTACAGGTGTGCAGAAGTGCATCTGGCCTCTGAATCACTATTTTATGACATTACTATTTTTTATAAAAAGCTGGCTGTTGTGAAATATTAGTTTGGGCTGTGTTACATTTGTTTGTGCTGTGGAACATTTGTTTAACAATGCAAAGATGTGTTGCATTCTTTCATGTTGCATTTTTTAAAAAACCCTGCGAGGTTATGTTACTGTGCCTGTCTAAAAAAACATGATTGGCCTAATAAAGAGCCGAACGACCAGTAGCAATGCAGGAGAAAGGATAGGCTGGGCTGGAAGGCAGCGAGAATAAATAGGAGAAAAAAATCTGGGAAGAGGGATCAAGGAGTGAGAAAAAGGAGGAGAGGAAGATGCAAGGGGCCAGCCACCCAGCTACACAGCCAGCCACAGAGTAAGAAGTAAACTAAGGTACATAAAACAGAGAAAGATAAAAGCCCAGAGACAAAATATAGATGAGATAATTTAAGTTAAAAGTTGTCTAAGCCAATCTAAGGCCAGGCATTAAAAAAAAAAAAAAGAATGAGCTTCTATGTGATTTATTTGGGAGCTGGGTGGCAGCACCCCCAAGGAGCCAAACATGATGCAGTATGCCACTCCCACTGGTAGGAACCTCACACACTCACATTGGCAGCCTTTCTATTGGCTCTATTGATTGTGCCATTTTCTCTTGTGCTGACTAATGTCATGTTGTCCTATTCATCAAGGCTTATCCCAGCCCATGATCTCCCTTTATAGGTGGCAAAGTGAACGTAGGCAGGAAGGCATTGACTTGCTTGAAGACTCGAGGCACTGAAACCCGTCGTGAGCCCCACATTGAGGGTTGCCATCTATCAGGGTCCAGTCTCCACGCAGTTGGCATATTACAGGGTAGGGGTGTGAGGATTAGAAACATTAGGCAGGAGGAACAGAGACAGAAAGGGAAAGGAACAAAGATGCAGAATAGAATGGGAGGACAATCCAGTGAATACCGAATTCACCGGCGTTTATTTCCCATGTTTATATACCCCAATCCAAAAGTGGGGGAAGAAGGCAACGTGATACAAAGAACAAACAGAGCAATCACCTCTTCAATACCTGAAGTGTTGCCGGGCTGGTGGCGCACGCCTTTAATCCCAGCACTCGGGAGGCAGAGGCAGGCGGATCTCTGTGAGTTCGAGGCCAGTCTGGTCTACAAAAGCTAGTTCCAGGACAGGAACCAAAAAAAAAAAAAAAACCTGAAGTGTCAAGCAGGACATGCAACAGCCACACTTTAGACCAAGCCTTTTGTAGGCAGCCACCCCACTGGGTCAAACCTCCCGAAGGAGCAGGAATAGGCTTGAATTCTCTGACCTTTGGCCAAGGTGGAACAGACCCACTTCTATGGGCTCCTACAGAAACCAAACATAGGCACTGAGCCTGGGGACCTGATAATGTCTGATGCAGACCTCTTAAGTATCTGGAAACAACACCACCTAAAGACCCAGTCCCAACCCACCTTACCAGCTACCAGCTCTTTGTCACCTAGATTCATTAGGGTGGCAGTGGTTTACCTAGCCAGCAGTGAGGTGGGTGCTCATAGAGGATCAGTGGATAGAAGAACCAGAGATCTACGGGGAGATGCCAGCAACCCACCTGTCTAGTTGCTCTTTAGAACCTAGCAAGGCACATGGAGCAGGATGTAGCATCTTTGCCTATTCGGGACACAGCCTCAAAGCAGGAGAATCTGTTACATCTCGCCATTCCTGCAGCAAGCACCAGCTGCTCCAGTTTTGAACAAAGGCATTGATATCGAGTTATTGACCAGAATATTCTACCTGCCTGGAACCTTCTGAATCGAACCTGTTCTAAAAGTGCACAATGCCTATTGGTCAAAAAGGAGGTTGCAAATGAAGATTTGGGTTTTAGCCCCTTCTGACCACTTTAGAGGCCCTCATTTACGTATAATTGAGCATCCCAAAGGTGAAAATCAAAGTGGACAATGCTCAAAACTTGAAACTTCCTGAGCGCCAATAATGATGAATAAAAATGAAATATTCCACACCTATGCTCAGGTGACAGTCACAGAGCACAGGTGCACTCAGAACATTACATAACATCATCTTCCAGGTTGGAGAGCTGTGGGGACTCTCCCCTGTGGAGAGGCTGGGCCTGGGCCAAGTGTTTCTGGCTCCAGCACTCCAGTTCTTTCCAGCCTTCCCAGCAGTGTGAAAAGCCCTTTGGGAACTCATAAGAAAGATACCATTCCTAAGATCAAAAGTGATCAAACATTTGCTTACTATGGCCCTAGGCAAGAGCCTGTAACTTCCTAGACCTCAGCCTATAGGGCAGGAATGGGCGGAACTTGTGTTTCTCTGTGGCTTTGGAGCCTGTCCTGGAACTAGCTCTTGTAGACCAGGCTGGTCTCGAACTCACAGAGATCCACCTGCCTCTGCCTCCCGAGTGCTGGGATTAAAGGCGAGCGCCACCACCGCCTGGCGGAACTTGTCTCTTAAAGAGACCTTTGCATCTGCATACAGACTACATAGCGATGTGACGTAACAGCCTTAGGACCCTGGACTGGCTAGGGTACTGCCTGGGTTCATCCTGCCAAGTGCCAGGTGCCAGCATAATGCCTGAATCCTAACACCGATGGCAGAAAGGAAAGAAGGGATGAGAAATACACACGGTGGGGCTGGGGATATAACTCAGTGGAGAGAGTGCTTGCCTAGAAGGAATTCCTGGGTTTGACTCCTGACATTGCACATTCTAAGATATCATGGGGTTCACCTACGGTCCCAGCACTTGGAAGGCCTCTGCTCCAGAGGGTCTGGGGTTGGAGGGGCTTTGGCAGAAGCACCAGTGCACTCTGGTCTTTCAAGAGGCTCAGAAAGCTCAAGGCTGTCCTTGACTATATAGGGAGTCTGAGGCCACGTGAGTCCCTGTCAAAAGGAGAATGAGGTATGTGTGTGTGTGTGTGTGTGTGTGTGTGTGTGTGTGTGTGTGTGTGTGAGAGAGAGAGAGAGAGAGAGAGAGAGAGAGAGAGAGAGAGAGAGAGAGAGTAAACTATGTGTTGCACACAGGGAGCACCTAGAACTCCTGTGGTAAGGGAAGAACCCGCGCTCCCCGGCCAGACTAGCAGAAGCACTATATTCCAAGGTCTGCGACGCCGGGCCACCACCAGATCCCTTTGAATCCCAGTTTCCTCATTTGCACACCCCAGTCTTATCAGAAAATTCCAGAAGGTTTACCTAGCAGTAAAGCTCTTCCTTATCTTGATCTACTGCTCTTCAGAGTCCCTGGTGGAAAGGCTAAGACTTCCTGGGAGTTGGGAAACAGGCAGAGGTCAGCACCTTCCGGGGCTAATCCGAAAGACTCCTGACTTGAGAGAGTTTGAGTTCTGAGTTGAAAGGGAGGCAGAGAAATCTCACTTGAAATCAGGAAAAAGCCTGAGAAAAATGTCCTGGTCAAAAATGTGTGGACTTTGGATTGGTGAGATGGCTTAACAGGTCAAAGGTTGCATAAACCAGGTGACCTCAGTCCCGTTCCTGGAATCTACAGTGAGGAGAGAATCAACTGCAGAAAGTTTAACACACACAGACACACACACATGCATGCACACACGCACGCATATACAAATAAGACTGGTGATATTTCTCTGCGGTAAATTGCCATCAAATTTCATTTGATCCTTAGAACCCACACGGTAGAGAGAATTGACACCCAAAAGTTGCCTCTGACCTCCACACATGCACAGTGGTGTGTGGATGCCCCTCTCACAAATAAATAAAAATACGTAACTAAACTTAAAAAAAGCAACAACCATTTTTTAAAAAAAAATAAGAGAAAACACATGAACTTTGGTACTATGGTGTTCCTTCTCTTCTAATCAATGTCACAGAAGTCTGGGTGCTTCCCCCTCACACTGTCAGGAGGACCAGAGTGCATCGATTTTTATCTTCAAAAGTCCCTATGTACCTCATCTTGCAGCAGATCTTTCTGCCTCTCCCAGGAAGAAGGGAATCTTCGCTTTCGATCGAGCAGCTCTTTGTGAAGTCTGCTCCCCATTTCTTCCTGCATTTGCTTTCCCAGCCTCTTCTCTCTAACTTGGCTGGGCCTGAGTTTTAATGATTATCCATGAAGCAGGGCACACTGAGAGCAGGCCCGGTTTCAGGTAAATCAATACTGGTATCAGTTTAAGTTTAAAGATAAACCAAGCATTTAGCAAAATAACCGTGTGTGTGTGGTTTAATAGCAGAGCCTTTATCACTGCCCCGACAGCCTGCTGTGTGAAAGCGTGGAGCCCGTGGTGGCACTGCTAATGACGGCGGGAAGGGACAGTACACTTCTTGCTTTTAGCGAGAAGGTTTCTCTTGGAAGCCAAGTATGGTCATGCCTGTAATCTCAGTGTTCCTGAGGTTGAAGCAGGAGGATTGCCGTGAGTTTGAGGCCGGTCCAAGTTGGCCATATGGAGTAGCGCACATCTGTGGTCCTAGCACACCTACAGCTAGACGTGGTAGGAACAGACAGACAGGCCTGATGCCACCCTGGAGTGCGCTGCACAGTGGCAGAAACAAGAGACCCTGCCTCTAGGCAGGAGGCAGAAGCCAACCCTGAACCTTGTCTTCTGACATCACAACATGAATTAACATTTGTGCCCCTCCATTTAATGATAATAATGCATTTCTTTTTCCTTTTTTTTTTTGTTTTTGTGTTTTTTTTTTTCTTCAAGACTAGGTTTCTCTGTCCTGTATCTCACTATGCAGACTAGGCTAGCCTTGAACTCAGAGGTCCACCTGCCTCTCCTCCCAAGTGCTGGGATTAAATACATGGACCACCACTGCTGGGCTAGTAGTTTAATTTTTAGTAGAGTTTAGAACAAGTCACCTTACCCGTCCCAGGAAACTAGCTTTTTTTATGTGAATATAAAAATCAGTTTTATCTAATCTAATATCTAATTTAGATATTTCTATTTAGAATGTGATAATCTCTTGCTATTACATTAAGCTGGTTATAATTACACAAAGTTATTTTTTTTTATTAGACAGGTTCTTTCTACATAGCCCTGGCTGTCCTGGAGCTCCCTGTGTAAACCGGGTTGACCTCAAACTCACAGAGATCCACCTGCCCCGTCTCTTGAGTGCTGGGTTAAATAATGATTTCTTAGTGGGCAAGGTGTGGAGGCTATTGTGTATGATTCCTCAGAGCTGAAACATTCCATTCAAGGAGAAGCTGCTGCTTCCTCCTCCTCCTCCTCCTTCCCTCCTCCTCCTCCTCCTCCTCCTCCTT
>NW_026067949.1:12748141-12750184 GCF_014885135.2 Alexandromys fortis
CCCTCCTCCTCCTCCTCCTCCTCCTCCTCCTCCTCCTCCTCCTCTTCTTCTTCTTCTTCTTCTTCTTCTTCTTCTTCTTCTTCTTCCTTATTCTCCTCCTCCTCCTCGTCCTCCTCCTTCTCCTTCTGTTTTTTGAGACAAGGTTTCTTTGTAGCTTTTGGAGCCTGTCCTGTAACTAGCTCTGTAGACCAGGCTGGCTTCGAACTCACAGAGATCCACCTGCCTCTGCCTCCTTAGTGCTGGGATTAAAGGCGTGCGCCACCACCACCTGGTATGGAGAAGCATCTTAAACCTTAAAAGCCATAAAGGGAGACGTCTTAAGACTCGGGAACTAAACAACTCAGAAGGCTCACAACGTCCCTGCCATTTACCAGTACCATAAGGCTCCTCCCTCTCTGATATTATATTAGTAAGGACTGTTGGAAGGGAAGACTCTCCCACCTGTCAACCTGGTGAACCGTCTGCAAGTCACGCAGGAAGGTCCGGGTTTCCGGCTTTCGTGAGTCATCACCCTTGCTGGGGTGGAGTGATCCATGCTCACCCATATTCCGATAAGCAGCCCAATAAGCTGATTGGCTCACCAAGCTGCACTTAGGTGGTCTAGTTAGTTTGGTCCGTCACCAGTTCCTTATCTGAGTAGTCAGTAGTGAGTAGATATTTCCTCGTGCCACTCCAGAAATAGTGTCGAATAACAGCGGCACACACCTGTACCTGTGCTCTCCACACTTGGAAGGTTGAGGCGGGGGAATCATTCATTTGAGGCTAGCCTGTCACAAAAGAAATCAGCAAGTGTTCTTGGTACACTTGAATTCAATTCATTTTGTGAGCATTTTTGAACTCGCTAACTTTTCGTAGGGGGTTGGCGTAGAGCCTTATGTGTGCCAGGCTTTTGTTCTGACATTGAGCCACATCTACAACCTGTGGTGTTCTGAGACACTGTGTACTCTTGTGAGATCTTTGCACATTGTGTGGAGATATATTGCTGTGGTTGTTTTAATGGAAACCTGAATGGTCAATAGCTGGGTAGGAGGTATAGGTGGGACTTCCGGGCTGAGAGAGGAAGCAGGAGGAGATAATCGAGGCACAGAGAAGATGCTATGAGACACGGAGAGAGTCAGACAGACAGAGAGAACAGTAAAAAGCCACATGGTAAAAGGTAGATCAATAGAAACAGGTTAATTTAACTTAATAAAGGCTAACAGGACAAGCCTAAGCTAAGGCTGAGCTTTCATAATTAATAAGAAGTCAGGGAGCAGGCTGGCGGGGAGAAAGACTCGTTACAATGTCTGGGCTAACTTAAACTTCATCCTTCCTCTGGGGCTCAACCTCTGGAGTTGATTTGCATTCTCCAGCACACCAGGCATCATCAGGCATTCTTTTCTAGGTAACGGGAAGCACTGTGCCCTGCACTGGCTGGCAAGTTGTCTAACTTTTTCAGTTCTTACCATGGTCAGTTAGAACCCATTATGGTCCTGGGGACACAGCTTAGTTGGCAGAGATCTTGCTTATCCAGCATGAGGCTTTGGGTTCAGTCCCCAGCACCACATCGATCCAGGCCTGGTGGTGTAAACCAGCAATCCACATAGAAGGTGGAGGCAGGGCCATCAGGAGTTCAAGGTCATCCTTGGCTGTTTGGAGAGCTTAAGACCAACCTGGGCTTTATGGGAAGCATATTTCATAGAAAGAAAAACAAAATATAAAATTAGAGCTACATTACCTGTGATGTGAGCATCTCATTGTATGACTGGTACTTTTAACTGAGTGTCTGAGGAAGATAGTTTGCAGATGTGTTAGATGCTGCTGCTGGTGTGGGCTTAGTACCAGGGGTGTGAGGGTGATGCTGAGCGGGCCTGGCACCAGGAGCATGGGGTGCCTGAACAGGGTGTGAAAAGTTCCTCACTCTCCCGGTGCTATCACTTCAGGCCCTACCCCCCCCCCCCCCCCCCCCCCCCCCCCCCCCCCCCCCCCCCCCCTCAAGGGTCTGACATCCTTCCCCCAACCCTGGGAAACTAATGGAGGCTGAGCCACGGCAGCCCACACCCC
>NW_026067949.1:12750192-12756272 GCF_014885135.2 Alexandromys fortis
CCTTTTTTTTTTTTTAATTTATTTATTTATTTTTTTTTTTTGGTTTTTCGAGACAGGGTTTCTCTGAGGCTTTTGGAGTCTGTCCTGGAACTAGCTCTTGTAGACCAGGCTGGTCTCGAACTCACAGAGATCCGCCTGCCTCTGCCTCCCGAGTGCTGGGATTAAAGGCGTGCGCCACCACCGCCAGGCCCTTTTTTTTTTTTTAGAGTTATAAAACTTTGTTCCTTAGATTTTTATTACACAAATTGCAATAGATAATATACACATTAGTACAGATAAAACCATCATACGGAATTATTAAATTAGTTGCATATTTTGTACTACTCTTGGTGAAGACAAATACATTTTAGCATTGATAAGGCAGCCTCTTGGCTTTTCTATAATGTTGGCATGGTGATTAAAGACAGCAGCATTCCATGTTTTTCCCTCAGCAAGACCATCGATGCCGATGCGATCTGTGGCGTGGCAGCAGTGGCTGGGGCTCCGTCCCTTTCCAGAGCTGATCCCTGGACTGCTACGCAGCTGCCTTCTTACTCATCTCATAGTTGATGAGCCTCCTCCCTGAATGAGCTGGGCCACTTCGTTTGTAACATGGCGTGTAAATAGAAGTCAGTTTCGAGGCTGTACCTTGTAGGCAAAGCTCATGACTGTCAAAGAATAGCAACAGAGGGCGAAGGTCATCTGTCCACTGATGATCTCTGGAGACTTCTTCATGTCATTGATAGCACCAACGGGGAGACTCCAGTTTGCAACTGGGCCCCAGAAGTGCGTACTCATGAGATAGTCCTGGAAGTCCTTGCTGTGGGCATAGTCGCTGCTCTGCGCACCAGCGTCCCAGCCATAGCCCTGCGGTCGGCGGTGAAGCCCCCTCCCCCCACACCCTTTTTTACCTTTTACCTTTTAGTAATTGTTCTAGAAAATTTACTTCAAAGCCTACATGACATTTCCCCCCATATATTTTGGCTGCAGCAGTTACCTTTTCTTTTCCTTTCTCTGTTAGTGGGGTTGGGGAACGTGCTCGGGCGAGCATGTGTGTGCCAAGTTGTACATGTGGAGGTCAAAGATGACCTGCAGGATTAGATTTTCCTCTGGCACATTCATGATGCCGGGTCCCTGGCATTAAACTCAGGTTGTCAAGCTTGGAGACAAGCGCCTTTGCCTACAGACCCATCTTACTGGCTCCAAATATGAATCTTTTAAAGGCAGATTTGAAGTTTATAAACAAATGCATGCTATTTGTGGTCAAATGTGGGGGTAATAGAGACCAGAAGCTGGAATATAGGTCAGTGACAGGACAAGCATTTTTCTACCAGCAAGAGGCTCAGAGTTTGGTTCCTTCTTTCTGTTTTATTTTTGGTTTTTCAAAACAGGTTTCTGTGCATAGCCCTGACTGTCCTGGAACTTTCTTTGTAGACTAGGCTGGCTTTGAATGCAGAGGTCTGTCTGCCTCTGCCTCCCAAGTGCTGAGATTAAAAACGTGAACCACCACCTCTCGGCCAGAGTTTGATTCTTAACATTGACAAATAAGCAACAAAAAACAAAAAACCCAACCAAACAAACAATCAAGCAAAGTAATACGAGAGTAGATGAACTATTGGACACTATTTGAATTGACCAGATTGATGAACTATTGGACACTATTTGAATTGACCAGATTGATGAACTATTGGACACTATTTGAATTGACCAGATTTGTATTTGTTTTTTTCTGAGACAGGGTTTCTCTCTAGCTTTGGAGCGTGTCCTGGAATTAGCTCTTGTAGACCAGGCTGGCCTCAAACTCACAGAGATCTGCCTGCCTCCGCCTCCAGAGTGCTGGGATTAAAGGCAAGCACCACCGCCCAACCGTGTGTGTGTGTGTGTGTGTCTCTTTCTTTTAATTTGCTCTTTTTTTTTTTTTTTTTTTTTTTTTGGTTTTTCGAGACAGGGTTTCTCTGTGGCTTTGGAGCCTGTCCTGGAACTAGCTCTTGTAGACCAGGCTGGTCTCAAACTCACAGAGATCCGCCTGCCTCTGCCTCTGCCTCCCAAGTGCTGGGATTAAAGACGTGCGCCACCACCGCCTGGCTTTAATTTGCTCTTGAAATGCAGTCTCGCAAAGGAATATCAGAATGTGCTGGGGATTATGGAAACCCTTCCCAACCCAGAATGCATCACTGAGGTAGCTACTCCAAGCCAACACCCACCCCTCCAAGGAAGTTGGAGTGTTCAGTCTAACACTCACCATCTTGACTTCCAAGTTAAACTTTACATTATTGAATTATAGTAAACAGAGGCCCCTTAGCTTATCACAGGCCCCTCTTCTCAAAGATGAGCAGTCCGGAGTGCTTATGTAAGAACAATATTACAAACAGAGGTTATTTGCTTTCCGAGCTGAAGAGCTGACCCTGTAGGAAGTCAAATGGAGCCCTGATCTACCTAAGTCCTTATCAACTTCCCCAACATCTATTGTTTTTTCTCTTGAGTCTCAGCGCAAATAGTTACTTGGGGAATGCAGAGTGAAGCGTCCTCCTTGGTTTATCAGCTTAAACTGGAACAGTGGCGAAAGTACCCCCAAGGACCCAGAACCAACATGGGAGAGGGTCCTTCTGCTATTGCTCCTGCTGACCTGAAATGCTGTGTGGAGCTGAGAAATGAAGCAAGAACTCATGGCCTGGCTGTCCAACTGGTAAACTTCCAAAGCTGGTTCCAGGAATGCAGATATATGTCTGTCCGCTTCTCTACTGGCATGGACCTTGACTGGAGGTCTAAAGACAGAACTCCTGAGCCTCACTCATGACAGTCTTCAGGTCCCCCTGGTCTCCTAGGCTTGGCCATTCCTGTCCACCCAATTATAATCCCTCACTCCTCCAACTCCCCAGAAAGCTTTTGGCCCTGGGGAGAATCGGGCAGCTGTAGTGCCCACGAAAGGAGCCTGGATCTCAGCCACTTGAGGCTACTTCCCGATGACCTGGATGAAGTCACCTTCAGTTAGTTGTCTTTCTGAGAAACCATGCTGTTTGAGTTTTCACAAAACCCGCAGGATTTGGAGCCATCTCATTATGTATATGGGGACTTGGGCACATTTTTCCACTCCCTTGGTAATCATTGTCTGATAGTAGAATTATTGCTAATTGCTTTATCGTTTTATAGCTACGTGTGATTTCGTATCAGTTCTAGCCTGAGGTTAAAGAGTGCATGGCCTTCAGGATTTTAAGACAAAGAATTACCCTGGAAATAGGCAGGGCAAGAAGAAGAGCCAAAGGTTTATGCATGAAAGGGGATCATACCTTCTAGACAAGACCTTCTGTGAAGCTTGTACCTAAGTATGCTAAAATGGGGGTTGAAGATTCCTGCGTGTGAAATAGCTCCAGATTCTACTTGCATGGCTTGATCTTATGTAACTGGGAGAAAATACCCTGAGAATGTCTGCTGAGGACACCCTGACGCTCTGTCAAATATATGCTAGGTCTGGTTCCCAACATTGCAGTTTTTTTCAGACAGTTTTTTTCTCTATAGTCCTGAATGTCCCAGAGCTTGCTATGCAGACCAGGCTGGCCTCAAACTCAGAGATCCCCAGGCCTCTGACTCCCAGGTGCTGGGATTAAGGTTGTGCACCACCATGCCTAGCCTTCCCAGGGTTTTTAATAGACAGAGTTGCAAGGGCAGTGTATACACACACACACACACACACACACACACCATAGTGTCACTTGCTCTTTGGGGCTCCTGACCCTGGCTAAGTGTGTGGAATGTGTTGGGACACAGGGCACTTGCATCCCCTCCCCACAAAGACATGAAGAGGCTGGGTGTGGTAGTGCACCCTGTGATTCTGTCACTGGGAGGCTAATACAGCAGAGCCAGGAGTTCAAGACCAGCCTGAGATTCATAGAGAAACTCTCTTTTGAAATAATTGAAAGAATGAAATTGAAACAACAAATTGCTTGTAGGCATTTCTAGATCTTCGGGGTTGTACCATCTGTCCAGGCCCTCCTCCACATTGTGTCTGATGGGGACACTTTGCCAAGACAGATCTACAGCAGCTGGGCTGAGGGTATAGCTCAGTGATAGGTTCCTTGCTTAGTATATTCCAGACCCTGGGTTTGACCCTCAGCAGCACACAAAAATTGTGTGTGTGTGTGTGTGTGTGTGTGTGAGAGAGAGAGAGAGAGAGAGAGAGAGAGAGAGAGAGAGAGAGAGAAGAGAAGAGCCCAGTTTTGCCTATGATGCCAGGCACTAGCATACGCTGGAGGTCTGTCTAGCTGGGTAAAGTGCTACTCCGAGGGTGAGATCCTTCCATTCCCGTCATTTGGCATTGGTAAGAGACACACAGAAGGACTAGTCTGCTAGACCAAACCTCTCCAACTACTTGCTGCCTTCTAGGTCTCCTCTCAGAGGTAAAAGTCACCAACCAAAGTTCCTCGACAGGGTCCTAGGTCCCACATCATAAACCTTGGGGCATATTTATCACCCTTCTGCGGGTGTGATGTCGAAATGAAAAAGAAATAATACTTCTAAATCTCACATGGAAGACTGAGGAGATCGATGAGGTAATTGATATGAAATAGTTTGGACTCCCTGGGAAGCAAAGTGGGGCATAAATTTAGGCTTCGTCACTGAATGGACCCCCATGCTAATAACTCAGTGCAATTAACGAAAAGCTCGCTTGGCTGTGTAGATGGCGGGGCTGCGTGTTGGAGCACAGGATAGAATAATTCTGATTAGTAATTCTGTGAACTTGGTGACCATGATGTCCCCGCCTCAAGTCATTTCTTCCCTCTCTCTCTCTCCCTCCGTCTTCCCTCACAGCCCTTTTCTTTTTTTTAACTCTTATTTTCTTTCAGTGACAAAGATTCTAAATGTAGCCCTGAGTGGCCTGGGAATTCCTATCTTATTCTACTCCCCAACCCTGCTGCCTGTTTTCTGGGCATTGGGATTACAGGCATGAACCTCTATGCCTAGTCTCCCCCATCCCCTTTGAAACAGTGTTTCACATAGTCCAGTCTAGCCCCAAACTAAGTAGCCTCTGAGACTGGCATCCTTCTCACTCATCCTCCTGAGTTTTGAGATCTCAGGTGTGTCAACACTCAGCTTCTTGGCCTTAAATAATGCCCTCAGATAGCTCCGTCGTACTGAAGCCATCTCCCAGTGGCTTCTAATTCAATACCAGAGCCCGAGTTTCTGTTCTTGAGAATCCAAATAATGTGTGCTCCTTGATAGCACCTGGCAAGGCTTGACTGCCGCCACGGAAAGAATCGCAGCCACTCCTTTGCTTTGATAACAGTCCCACTCTGTGTAAATAACAATCGTGTCCCTGGTTCATTGGCCAAAAAGAATAGCTGTTCTCAGAGCTCCTCCTGCCTCCCTCCCCCCAGGAACCAGAATTCTTCAAAGAATTCCCACTCTTTGGCACTTATCCTGATCAGCCTGCCTGATCATTGCAAGATGCTCTAGTCTAGGCCACCGGCGTCCTGTCCTCTGTGTTCCCATTGTCACTGGCTGATTCTCTTTCATCCGCTGGAGCTGTCAGCGGGATTCGGTCCCACTTATCGCTCTTCCTGGCAACCCTGTGCCAACTCGGCTTCCCGAACAGCAGTGCTCCCGCTCTCTGTCTGCGCGTTGCGCAACTCCTGGGGCCACGTTTCTTTCTTCCAGGGTTTGGCGTATTACAGCGGCAGGCCAAGTCAGCCCGCACAGGTTCTCGCGGACTTTGTTGGAACATGGCCCCATCTGCTTGCTCCCATGTGTCTGCGGATGCTTTGTGCTTGAATGGTAGACTGAAGTGATGCCAACGAGGGGTGTGTGGCTCGTGAAGGTGAAAACATTTATCATGTGACTCCTAATAAAAGCATGTGCAGAAAAAATGGCTTGCACTGTCTGGAGATGGCTTTGCTTCCTGGCCCCCTGGCCACTCCTAGTCCCCCTTGATTCTCATTCCCCTGATCTCTAGTCCTCTGCCCTTGAGTTCCTTCTGCACCTAATCTTTAACTGAGCGCAACCAAACCCACCTCTAACTTCTCTCTCTCTCTCTCTCTCTCTCTCTCTCTCTCTCTCTCTCTCTCTCTCTCTCTCTCTCTCACACACACACACACACACACACACAC
>NW_026067949.1:12756806-12758186 GCF_014885135.2 Alexandromys fortis
AAATATAAGATTAGAAAAATTATCAATTTATATAAATATATTTGTTATGTATAAATTATATAAATAATTTCTTTTTAAAAAAGAAAGCGCATACTTAAAAGGTGGAAATGTATGTGGTCCTTAGTGTCCTGAACACACTGGCTAGCCTGCCTTAAACACTTACCTTTGCCTACAATTGGCCACAAAGTTATCCAAGGTAAAACCTGCTATATGGCATTTATTTGTTTGCTTGTTTACTTACTTATGAGACAGGGTCTAACCATGTACACCAGGCTGGCTTCAAACTTAAGCCTCAGCCTTTTGAGTACTGCTCTGCAAGTGTGAGCAGCCACACCTCACAAGCCATCCTTGAACTGTGAAAAATCTCTTCAGAAAGAGAGACAAGGTAGGGAGGGAAGGAAAGAAGAAATGCTTGTAATTTAGTGTTTATTATAAACAAAGAAACAGCCTGGTGGGGGTGGCGCATGGCTTTAGTTCCAGCATTCAGAATCTCTGAGTCCAGGTCAGCTTGGTCTAAACAGTGAGTTTCAGGATAACCAAAGCTACACAGAGAAACTGTCTTGAGAAAACAAAACAAAAACAAAAAAGGAAGCAAAACAAAATACCGACCCCCCCCCCCAAAAAAAAACCCAGATTCTTGACTACTGTACTAAAAGTTAGCTTTTGTGTCATTGTGACTTCAAAAATAGGCAGTGATGTTTCCAAACTTGGGTCACAGCCTGTACACCAAGAAATCAAGTTTTGTCAACTAAACTTGGGAAGCCAGCTCAAATAGCATGTAACAGTAAAAATGAGGAAAGGAGACACAGTCAAAGGGGCCACATGGGGAAGAGAGACGAAGAGATCCTATGACCACTCCACCAAGCCATCTTCAGTCCTGAAGTGAGACTAACGTTTAAACCAGAGGTCACAGGTTTACACGGCTAAGAAGTGCAAATGTCCGAGTGTAGTCCTGCCCACCGCTGACCCATCATGCTTCAGTCCCAGGCCAGGAAGTGACCTGGCGAGTTATAAAAGCGGTGTGAAGTCTCTGGGAGACAAGTTCCCCTTCTAGCTGGTGTTTTTCCTTCTCCCAGTGTGAGAGTCCTGGGAAACTGCTATTTCATGGATTCATGGATCTTTCCTTTAGGATAGATTGCTGGGTACAGTGGCTCACAACTTTAATCCAGCACTCAGGTGACATTAGCAGGATCTCTCTCTCTCTCTCTCTCTCTCTCTCTCTCTCTCTCTCTCTCTCTCTCTGTGTGTTCAAAGCCAGTCATATATACAGTGAGACTCTGTCTCAAGGATGGATGGACAGATGGATGGATGGATGGATGGATGGATGGATGGATGGGTGGGTGGATGGGTGGGTGGGTGGATGGATGGATGGGTGGGTGG
>NW_026067949.1:12758606-12780151 GCF_014885135.2 Alexandromys fortis
TGGATGGGTGGATGGATGGATGGGTGGATGGATGGATGGGTGGGAGGGTGGATGGATGGGTGGATGGGTGAGTGGGTGGATGGATGGGTGGATGAATGGATGGGTGGATGAGTGGATGGGTGGATGGATGGATGGATGGGTGGGTGGGTGGATAGATGGGTGGATGGGTGGATGGATGGATGGATGGATGGATGGATAGATGGATGGATGGATGGGTGGATGGATGTCTTTAATCCCTGACAGGTCACTTATAGCATAGTCAGTCAGGGGCTATTTATGTTAGCGGGTTCTCTCCTCTAGCCACAGGTAATCTACTGACAAAGCTATGCATTATCTTTGGAATATGCTTCTTCTCCATTCACACCTGAACAACATTCCTGTCCCAGCCCATCTGAACAAGCTCTCCTGGCCTGGATTATGTCAGCCAGCACCTCTGGTGGCCTTTCTGGATCCACCCCCTCCCTTTCTGACCTGTTCTTGCTCTATATGAGACCATCCTTTCAAAATAGAAGTCAACCATATCTTTTCATTGCTTCCTCTAGCCACTCTAGGTGAAATCCCGGCATTTCTGCCTCCCCCTACAGAAACTCCTCCCTGATTTTATTGCCTCTTCCACCCTCTTCCTGTTCCTCACGCTGTTCCAGCTGCACAGACTATCTTGCTCCCTGTGGATAACTCCTAATGGATCTATGTTTTCTTGCTATACATGTTTTAAGAAAAGGAGAGGTAAGATGGCTCCATGAAGGAGCTTGTCACCAAGCCTGATGACCTGACTTCAATTTTCTGAACCCACAAGGTGGGAGAAGAGAACTGACCCCTGCAAGACACCCTCTGATCCAGCTGACCCAGCCATCCACATACCCACACCCCCATGTACCCACACAAACCAATCAACCAACAAATCCATGTAAGAAAACTTAAAAATGTGGGATGTGGGGTTGAGCCTAGGGTATCTTGTGTGCTGGCAAGTGCTCCAGGGCTGGACCCCATCCAAAGCCCTTCCTGCTGTTGTACATACACTCAGCCTCCCGTGACCCTGTGGGCTTTGCCGTGTCTGTAGGCATTCTCAATGTCGTTTCCCAGTGTATTCAGTGGGAGACTCTTTGATTTGCCTCATAACTCAGTCCTCACTGATCTGGGCCGACATTAACTGTTCCCTCCTGAGGGCCCCCACACTGTCTCTCTGCTGGCCTGAGACTCGGCACTCTGTGACTCTGCGGCCTTTGTCTCCTCTGCAGTGTAGTCAAGAAGGGCTGGCAAAGGCTGTGGAAGATCACGGTCATCTCTAGTTAAAGAGCTACAGGCAGTTGCGGGTGCAGCTCGGCGATAGAGTGCTTACCTAACATACTTGAGTTCCTGGGTTTGATCCCCAGTAACACACACACACACACACACACACACACACACACACACACACACGAGCTAGACGTGTTAGTCACATAGACGGTTCGGATGGTAGCATATACAAAGCCCTGGCTTCAGTTCCCAGCATCATATAGAACAAGCGTAGTGATCCATACCTATAATCCCAGAACTCAGGAGGGGGGGGGGGAGGCAGAAGGATCAGAAGTTCAAGGTCATCCTTGGCCACAGTTGAGCTCAAGGACACCCTGGGCTACCCAGAAGACTATCTGGGGGAGGGTGGGAGGCTGAAAATTTGAACCATTTCTTTGTAGAGAATACTTTTGAAAAATATTTGTTTGTTTATTTATTTATTTATTTATTTATTTATTTATTATGTATACAATATTCTGTCTGTGTGTATGCCTAAAGGCCAGAAGAGGGCACCAGACCTCATTATAGATGGTTGTGAACCACCATGTGGTTGCTGGGAATTGAACTCAGGACCTTTGGAAGAACAGGCAATGCTCTTAACCTCTGAGCCATCTCTCCAGTCCTAGAGAATACTTTTGAATTGACTTGGTTGTATTTCCTTTTTTTTTTTTTTTTTAATGAGACAGAGTTTTTCTCCATGTTTCCCTGGATGTCCTGAAACCTCTTGCTCTATAGACCAGGCTGGCCTGGAACTGAACTCAGATAGCTGCCTACCTCTGCCTCTGGAGTGCTAGGATTAAAGGTGTGTGCCACCAGGTCTGGTTTGGCTACATTTCTCAGTGGAAGGCCTTGCTTCCCTTGGCTTGCAGAATCCAGTCTCCTTCTTCCCTCACCAGAGAGGTGACAGAGCGAGGACTGTCTGCATCTGGGCCAAGCTGACCAGGGGAGTCCATCCTTGGCCCCGGGTCCACAAGGGACCCAGCTGCCTCTGCAGAATGTCAAAGCACGACGGGACTTTTAATCCCAGAAAAGTCTTCCCTTCCCCTGGTCCCCCACCCCAGAGTTCACCTGCAGGTCAGTGCTGCTGTCCTTTCTGGCAAGGTGTCTCCTCGGTCACAATCAGGAGGTCCTTGGCAGCATGATTAACTCATGAGCACGGGCCCACAGAGAGGCACAGGGCCTTACAGCCCTTGGACTCCAGGCTGTCGTAGTCAGACTTTGCTCCAGGAGGCTGAATTTAATCCCTTGGCCTTGGCAGAGTCTCCGTTTTCCAGTCGTGGTGGTTTGGTTTAGCTTTTAATCTTCTTGCAGTGTGATTGACTCCTTTGGAAAGCTACAGAAATCCCAAGGTTCATGCAGAAAAGCAGGGCAGCAGAGAGATTAATGGATACCTTGCACCCTGGCTTCAAGCCTGCCTGGCCACGGTCTCTGTCATTCTAATCTGAGCTGTTCCTAGTCTTAATTTCTGAGACCAAGCTACCATTCCAGAGTAGCTCTTTGTTGCCTGTCTGGCCACAGTTTTCCCAGCTCTCTCTCTTTCTCACTCCCTTCTGTGCTCACAATGCTCCTCCGAGCCCTGTCACTCCTCTTGGTTGCTGTGTGACTGTGCACTTTGAGACTGGCCCTCCTTCAGGCTTGGGTATGGGGTTATACCGTGTTGTGTGCTGGGAAGGAAGCTCTCTGAGCACCAGAGAGGAGGACGGGGAGCCACAGGGGTCATGAAGATCGAAACCACCATCCCTCAACACACAGCACAGGTCCTGGGTATCATGGGTAGTGTTGACATTGTCAAGTTGTCTGAGGGAATTAAGAGACCGAGAAAAATACCCTCTCACATGGGGGGTGCCCCAAGAAGAGGTTGGAGCATCTGAACTGGAAGAGTCTGCCTGCCTGGTCTGCGAAGCAGAGGCAGGTAGATCTCTGTATGTTGGAGGCTAGTGCGGTCTATGCAGTGAGTTCAGATGAGTCCAGGCCAGGTAGGGCTACACAGACCATCTCTTAGAGAAGGAAAACAAGCAAGCAATACATTGCTATTTATTGGGAAGTAGGGAATGTATTTAATGTATTGCCAGTATTCACGATCACATATCTTCTTCATACCTAGAGAACAGACTCTTCTATGGCTGTTCCCTCCTCTTCCTCTCCTTCTCCTCCTCTTCTTTTCTCCTTTTAGTACTAGTACCAAACTCTGGGCCTTGAACATCCAGACAAACACTTCTCATCTAGCCCACCCCCATGCTCTTCGAAGACTTATAGTCCAGTCTGAGGAATTACATGCTGATTTTGTGGGGACGTTGGAGACCCCTTGGTCTATCCAGTTCTCTCTAGTGCTCATTGTGGGTACAGACACAGTTACTTCATGAAAATGGAAGATGAGAGATCAGACCACCTAGGTAAGGGGCCAGCAGTTACTGGGTGCCACCTCCTTAATTGTCTGCAGGGTTCTCGAGAATAACAGAAATTGGTGAGAAATCATAGTTGGACCACGGAGAAGAAAATCGGAGGGGACGGACTGGTGGGAGGAAGATGATTTGGCCACAGGAGAAGACTGGAGGCCAAACCCAAACCTGGGACAGGCAGGTGCAGCTGGCTTTCTGGGGGGGGGGGCTTCCACACATGCCAGACAGTTGTGGGGTTTATTGTTTGTGTTTTAGAAAAGTTCTCACTATGTAGTCCAGGCTGGTCTGATATTTACTACCTAGATCAGGATAGCTTTGAAATCACAGACATTGGCCTGCTTGTCTCTTCCGTGCTGGCATTAAAAGTATGTGCCTTATACTCAGTGCAACAGACAGCCTAATAAACTGGGCTGGCCTGGTACACCAGCAAGGAGAAGTCCCAGGCCTCTGGACTTTGGAGCTAGGACAGGGGCCAGCTCTGGGGCTAGGCAAGCCACCTGAGCAAGCCCATCCCTTCCCACCCTGTTGCAGGGCCTGCAGCTGAGTCTTTTTCTCTGGGTCATCGGTATTTCCCAGGGATGGATTCAGACCTCTGGGACCTGTCATGAAATCTGTACTGTGTTGAGGGCCCAGAAGGATGAGAAAGAGATGGCCCCGAGCTGTGGTGGGAGAAACTAAGTCTAGAGTCAATAGGTTTGGCTTAAATAAACTAAGCCAGGACAGGCATGGTGGCACATGCTTTTAATCCCAGCACTCAGGAGGCTGAGTCAGGAGGATGAAATATCAAAACACACTTTGAACTGGCCCCGGTTGTGACACCTTTTCTGTGTCGCTGCTGAGCCTCTAGTCTCCAATACCTTGGGAACAGGTGAGCTCATCTTTAGAGTTGCCTGCTTGCCAGGGTGTACAAAGGATGGTGAGTGCCAGCTTCCTGAAGGTAGCCCATCCTGCCTGGCCTTGGAGGCTGAGATGAGGATCCCCCATAGAAGTTGACCGCAGCCCTCCCGCCTTAATGTCCTTATCTATATACAGTAGGTTAAGATGTTCTCTGTCTAGGATCATGACCAAGGTTCCCTGGAGCTGGTAAGATGGCACAGTGGGCAAAGATGCTTGTAGCCAAGCCTGGTGATCTGAGCTGGATCTCTGAGAGCCACCTGGTAGGAGAGAAGTGAATCTCGCAAGTTGTCTTTCGAAAAAGAAAAGGCAGCAAGTTTCCGTGAAGAAGCTGGTGCAGCGGTTCATGCCTCTGATCCCAGCGCTCAGAAGGTAGAAGCAGGAAGATTGCTGTAAGTTCGGGGCTAGGCTGGCCTACCTTACATAGCAGGGCAGCTAGAGTGAGCCCTGTCGCAAACAAACAAGAACAAAGGAGACGTTTCCGTGAAGAAATGTGTGGAAATAGGAATGTGTAGGCACAGGCTTGGAAGGAACCTGCCAAAGTTGCAAAGCCAATACGTCTGCCTTAAGGTTTGTATTCTGAGTACACTGAGCTGACCCTTAAGGACAGCCCCTCAGACCCCCAGGCCCCAAGTGGTTCTGAAGCATTTGCAAACCTCGCTTTGCATGTTTCCTTCTCTCCAAGCGGCAGCTGGTAAGAAAATGTACCCAAGAACCCTCTGAGGTCCAGGTGCACTGCCTGGCCCCTCTCTTTCCTCTCTTTGCCTAGGTCTGGCATCTGGAACCTGGAGGGGTCCTGCATGGTGCTGACCAAAGAGTGTATGACCTGAGTGACAAGTGATTCCGTTTGGAAGTCAGGAGTTTGTGGAACGTGGGAGGGAAGCACGTGGTTTCTTCCTGACCTTAAGGCTGAGAATTTGTCTCCTTGGCAACGAGTACACACACACACACACACACACACACACACACACACACACACACACACACACACACACACACACTTCTCTGCTCCCTTCCCCTCCTGGTGTTATCCTGGAGCCCTTCCCTTTCTTTCTCCTTCCCACACCCTGCCGTCTCCAGCTCTGCTCACCCTCTTTTCTCCTCTGGCTGTCAGCGGGCAAGCACGGGCCCCCTCAGGTGAACAGAGAACAGTCGGTTCACCTGGGCAGCAGGGTGGAGGTCATTTAGCCTTGCTGCCCTCTAAGGCTCCCCTGGGCCTGGCCCCTTGCAAGCTTTTCATTTAAGCAGTCGGGTAAACAAGCTACCTCATTACCGTCCATTTTACAGATGGGCTAACTCTAATCATTGTAATGACATTGCACAGCAAGCGGCCTTTCATCTGGGCCTCACAAAGGACTCTGTGCACACTAATTAGATATTCCAGGGGGAGTCACCCTGCTCAGGCCACTGGTGCGGTCCTGGGGGCAGTCAGGGTTAGGGTGGTGGGGAAGGTACAGTCCATGCTAGGCCTGGTGTCTTACAGTTGTGTGGACAGCACTCCGGAGGTGGAGGCAGGAAGACAGAGTTTAAAGCCTGCTCGGCTACGTAGCAGGACTCCACCTCCGAACACAAACCTAAACAAACAAGTCAGTAAATAAATAAATGGCCGGTCACGTGGCTCGCGCCTGTAATTTCAGCACTGGGGAAGCAGAGGCAGGAGAACCGCAGCAAGGCAGTCGGCTGGTGGTGGTGCATGTCTCTGTCTCAGCAGAGGCAGGGCGAACTCTGTGAGTTGGAGGCCAGCCTGGTTTACAGACCTAGTTCCAGGACAGCCAGGGCCACACAGAGAAACCCTGTCTGGGGGTTGGGGGAAGAAAAAAAAAAAAGAATCGCAACAAGTTTGAGGCTAACCTGGGTTTCATAGTGAGTTCCAGGCCAGCCTGGCTTACCCAGTGAGGCCCTGTCTAAAAAAAACACCCAAATAGGGGCTGGGGGAGATAGTTCAGTAGATTCCCAGTGCTTGGAGGAACTAGGGGTCCCTGGGCATCCTGGCTAGCTAGACTAGCAGGATCAGAGTCAGTTCAATGAGAGACTGTGCTTCAGTAGGATAGAGTGGAGAGCCAGTGAGTAGAACACTTGACATCAACTTCTATTGTCCACGTATGCTTACACACATGCATGTGCTCTTGTACACACTGGCACTCCCACACATGTGTCCCCCCATACACACCCACAAAAAATCGAAGCAAAACAAGAAATAAACACATTTTATAATAGTAGTGGTCATGAGAGCCCCCAGACATACCCCGATTTCCCAAATCTTGATGAGCCTGGGATATTCTTAGCTGTCCAAGAACTCACTCTGTAGACCAGGCTGGGCTCAAACTCAGAGATCTGCCTGTCTCTGCCTTGCTAGTGGTGGAATTAAAGGCCAGTGCCACCATGTCTGGAGTGTGTGTGTGTGTGTGTGTGTGTTTATTTTGCCTGTGTCTGTTCACCGTGTGGAGGCTAGAAGAAGTCATTGGATCATCTAGGATTGGATTCACAGATAGTCGTGAGCTTCCGTGTAGGTTCTGGGACTAGTGGAGAGTGCTCTTAATGACTAATCCAACCCTCCAGCTGCTGGGATAGCCTTTAACTGCCCATTTTTGGACACCACTCTTCAATTGGATCGTCCTGAAATGGGATTGTGCAGCCTCTCCTGCGCAATGCAGCTAAGAGGTTCTGTTCTAGATTTATTTTTTTTTATGTTACGTGTATGGGTGTTTTGCAAGCACGTATGTTTGTGCATGCCAATTGCATGCCTCCAGCTGCTGGGATAGCCTTTAACTGCCCATGTTTGAACCCCACTCTTCAATTGGATCGTCCTGAAATGGGATTGTGCAGCCTCTCCTGCGCAATGCAGCTAAGAGGTTCTGTTCTAGATTTATTTTTTTTTTATGTTACGTGTATGGGTGTTTTGCAAGCATGTATGTTTGTGCATGCCAATTGCATGCCTCATTTCTACAGAGGCCAGAAGAGGGCATCAGATTCCCCTGGAACTAGAGTTACAGACATCTACAAGCCACCATGTGGGTGCTGGGAATCAAACCTGGGTCCTCTGGAAGAGTAATACGTGTTCTTAATAGCTGAGCCACCTCTCCAGCCCACAAAGAGTTACTGTTAGGTGATGTGGGAGGTCTTTCTGTCTGTGTGTTGCTTTTATTGGTTAATGAATAAACTGCCTTGGCCTGTTGATAGGGCAGCACTTAGGCGGGAAAGACAGAACTGAATGCTGGCAGAAAGAAGGCGGAGTCAGAGGGACACCACGGAGATAGAGGTGATAAAACTTTGCTGGTAGACCATGACCTTGTGGTGATATAGAGTTAGCCAATAAGAAGCTAGAGCTAATGGGCCAAACAGTGATTTAATTAATACAGTTTCTGTGTAATTATTTCGGGTCTAAGCTATCTGGGCAGCCGGGAACCAAGAAGTGGCCCCTCCTCCAACAGTTAGGACTCAGGTGCATCCTGACCCAAAAGCATTGGTGAACACACTGATTCCTGGGCCCCCACTGAGGTCCACTGAGCCCAGATTCCCATCTTAGTACATCTCAGACTGGAATATGCCTACCCATCCTTAATTAGGATTCCTAATTAAGATTTTATTCACCTCAGGTTGCCTCTGGACCTCCTAGGCTGACAGTGTGCTGGTGTCGTTTCTATAGTGACCTACAGAGAGCCTTCTAGACATTTGAAGTGGTCTTATTTGTACTTTGCCTTTTAACTTTTAACCTCAATGTGCCTGTGAGGTGGGCTCACTGGGGAGCCTCATTCCAGCCAGAGCAGTGCGGTTTCGCAAACTAGAAGCTGAACTGGGTATGGAAATACACTCGCAGAATCTTAGCCCTTGGCAGAGGAGATGGGAGCATCAGAAATTCAAGGCCATCCTGAGCAATTTAAAGAGTTTGAGGCTAGCCTCAGCTCCATGAGACTCTCTCAAAAACAGAAGCAGGCATGGGTGTGTAGCGTAGCTGGCAGAAGGTTTGGCACGTGAAGCTGACAAGAGAGTTTTGGCACGTGAAGCTAATAAGAGAGTTTTGGGGCCAGGATGGACAGACACAGCCAATCTCCCTCCTGCAGAATCAGTTTTCCACAGATGCGGCTCGTGTGAGTGAGCAAACTGGTTTCTCCTCTTCTCTGCTGCAGGACGCACTGATGACGTACACTCCAGCTGGAAACTGGGAACCCAGAATTTCAACATGGAAAGATTTTTTTTTTGTTTTTTTTTCCTGGAACCAGGTAACACGAACCAAACAGCTATATATAAAATTTGGCAGAAACGCCACAGATAGCACATTCTGGGAAAAGTGGAGATAGAGGATCTTGGCTGAGAAACTGAGCCAATGATGCCCATGCTCAGGGCACACAGCTCGTGGGATCTGATAAAAAACCAGCAGTTTCCTGAAAGAAGGCAGGTGAGGGCAATCTAAAACACCAGGGTATAAATTAGCGCCAGCTACCTGCTCATCCACGTGTCTGTCACAGATGTGATCTGATTCCCCTGTGCTGTGCCAGGCGGTGGATGTACAAAAGTACCCCTTGGAATTCGGGTTGCCCCATCCTGTTAGGGACACAGATTCAGGGAAAGGAACTGGAATGCAGTCCCTTTGGTTCGGGTGAGTGTGAGGAACAGCAGAGCTCTTTGGGCGGGCCAGGAAGGTGGCTTCCGGAGAAGACTTGAAGCAAATGGCATCTTGTGGGGAGAAGCAGGTGAGAGGGACAGCCTGTCACAGCACTTGTGAAATCGAGCAGAGGATGAAAAACAGTGGCCTCCCTGGGAAACAGAGACTTGCTAATTGATCCGGAGGGTCTGAAAGTGGGGAGCAGGGCTGGGCCCAGTGGAGATACCTTAAGTCTGGACCTGGAGGAGGACCATAGAGCAGGAGGCTATGATCACATTGGTGCTGGCTATAATGTGTGGAGGCTGGGTTAGAAGGCAAGGCTAGGGGCTGGAAAGATGGCTCAGAGGTTGAGAGCACTGGCTGCTCTTCCAGAGGTCCTGAGTTCGATTCCTAGCAACCATATGGTGGCTCACAACCATCTGTAATGAGATCTGGCACTGTCTCTTGGAAAGTATGTATATAATAAATTAATTAAAAAGAAGGCAAGATTAAGCTGTGTGCTGGCTCATGCCTGTCATACAGCCCTGGGTAGGCGGAGGCAGGAGGATTGTTGTGAGTTCCAGGCCAACCTAGGCTACATAGTGAATTCAGGCCAGTCTAGGCAATAGAATGAGAGTCCGTCTCCACTCTCCTCTCCTGTACTTAAAAAAAGCTGGTAATCTGGGTGGAGCATTGTTTGGACCAGGTCTGTGGGGCTTACATAGTTCATAGACTGTGAGGTTGTAGACAGGATTGGAGTCTGGGTGGTTTTCAGGACAGGGAATGTACGTGACAGTATAGGTGGACAGGATAGGAACTGCATGTCCAGACCCACATCCCTTCCTCACTGTACCTATGGAAACTAGTGAAGCTTTCCTGTTGGATACGGCAATGGTGGTGGAAATACCTGGTTCATCCACTGGAGTCCTGTGAAACATCAGTGAGTAAATCTAGAAGGAGTGCTGTCTTGGAGTTTCTATTGCTGTGGAGACACCACGACCACAGCAACTCTTTTATTTTTTTATTTTCGAGACAGGGTTTTTCCGTAGCTTTTTTGGTTCCTGTCCTGGAAATAGCTCTTCTAGACCAGGCTGGCCTCAAACTCACAGATCAAACTGCCTCTGCCTCCCTGAGTGCTGGGATTAAAGGCGTGCGCCATCACCGCCTGGCCACAGCAACTCTTATAAAGAGAAACATTTGCCGGGAGGTGGTAGCACATGCCTTCAATCCTAGCACTTGGGAATCAGAGGCAGGCGATACCTTGTGAGTTTATGTCTAGCCTGGTCTACAGAGTGAGTTCCAGGATAGCCAGGACTGTTTCACAGAAAAACCCTGTCTCTCAAAACTCCCCTAGCCAAAAAAAAAAAAAAGAAAAAAAAAAACCAAAACCAAAAAACAAAACAAAACAAAAAACCACATTTGATTGTTGTGTCTTACAGTTCATCACAGTGGGGAGCATGGCAGTGTGCAGGTAGACGGGGTTCCAGAGAAGGAGCTGAGGGTTCTACATCTTGCAGGCAACTGGAGGTGGTCTGAGACACTGGGTGGTATCTTAAGCACATGTAAGACCTCAAAGCCCACCCCAAAAGTGACACACTTCCTCCAACAAGACTGCACATACTCTGACAAGGCCACACCCCCAAATAGTGCTACTCTCCATGAGATTTTTTTTTTTTGTGGTTGTTTGTTTTCTGTTTCTCTGTAGCTTTGGAGCCTATCCTGGAAGTAGCTCTTGTAGACCAGGCTGGCCCCCAACTCAGAGATTCACCTGTGTCTGCTTCCAGAGTGCTGGGATTAAAGGCGTGCGCCACCACTGCTGGCTCCCTGGGATTATGAAGGCCAATTACGTCCAAATTATCACAGTGCACACCTGTAATCCCAGCACTTCTGAAGGCTGAAGCGGGGGCATTAGAATTTGTGGACTACACAGTGAGACAGTTTCAAGGAAAAACAACCGGATTTAACAAGAAAAAAAGCATACATGTTTTATTTAATATTACTATTTTAGGGCTGGTAAAATGGCTCAGTGGCTAAGGGTGCCTGCTGCCAAGACTGAAGACCTTAATTTGATCCCCAGGATCCAAGTTGTAGTAGAAAAATGACTCCCATAAATCATTCTCTGACTGCTATGACCTGCAAGTGTCTCCCCCCAAACCATACAAATACGTAAAAATATAATAACATTTTTTGAAAAGTTGGTATTTTAACTTGTTGTTGAGATGGGAATCTGATTTTGCCTAGGTTGGTCTCGAACTCCTGAAGTGGAACACAAGAAATCTCCTGCCTCAGGCTCTTGAGTACCTGCATATCTTAACTTTTATGTTAAATGAAAATCTCATAGAAAAGGAAAGAAAAGCCCACGGATGCTGGGAATGATGCACTTGTGGAGACGACCAGATCAAGAGAGGGGTTTGTGATTCTTCCCGCAGACGCAGGTTCTGGAAGGGCGAATCTATTGCAAACCTAAGAGAAGACAAGTTTGTCCAGTGAGGTCTGTTTGTACCCATTCAGACCTGTGCAGCTCCTGTGACAAGCCGTCCACTTCCCCTGCTGTCAGAGAAGTGTGGGCAGGCATGGCTGAAAGGGAAATAGAACCCCTGCTTTTATTTTATTTTATTGAGAGCCTTCCACATACCAGGCAAGCTACCACTAACCTGTATCCCCCAGCCTCTTGCCTTTTGAAAGATTTATTTAGTTGTATTTCATGATACCAATGGAGGCCAGATGCTCTGGGACTAGAGTTAGGGATGGCTGAGCTGCCATGTGGATGCGAGAACCTAATTCAGGTCCTCACAGAGAGCAGTAAGTTCTCTTAACCACTGGGCTGTTGCTCCAGTCTGTCCCCAGTCTTAGTTTTATTTCATGGCACGGGGTCACTTACTTTCCCAGACCGACGCTGACCCACACTGCAGTCCAGGTGGACCTTGATTGAACCTGTGGGACTCCTGTCTAAGCCTAAATAGCTAGGTTTGTGGTGGGCATGCATCACTAGCCCCCCCCCTCCCGTTTTACTGGTATGTTGCTGTGCAGCCCTGGCTGGCTGATTCTCCTGAGCGCTGTCCTAACAGCCGTGTGCTACCACACTGGGTGAAGATGAAGCTTTGAAGAGGGAGAGTGGATAGGCTTATAAAGGTAGAGTTCTAACTACAGGCAGCAGGGTTTTATCCCCATTTCGCTGATGCCAACTTGTTAATCTAGCTCAGGCCACATCAACTTTCTGGGTCTCAATTCCCGGTGACTAAAACAGGCATGATAAGGTCCACATTGCACAATGGTTTTGAGGATAAGCATACTGTCTAGCTCAGGTCAGCCCTGTACATCGGTCTCCGAACATACAAGCTGTAAGAACATAGTAGGTAGTCATAATCCCAGCCAGGACTGTGGGCCGTGTATTAGCACCCGTGGTGAGCAGGGAGTGAGCAAAAATTGTCAAGCATCCACTGAGTGCCTCTACTCTACCTTGAGTTCTTTCTTCATTTTTATCCAGTTCATTTGCTGTCTATACAACTCCTGGAGAAGGGTGTGCTACAATTACTTGCATTTCACACCGAAGCAAGCAAAGTTAATTAACCTACTCAAGATTCCAGCATTAAGAAGTGGCACAGGCCTAGGGATGTAGCTCAGAAGAGCTCAGTGGGCGAGCACTTGCCTGGCAGGTTTTAGGCCCCTGATTCAATCACTAGTATTGCAAAATATTTTTCAATTAACTAACTTTTTGAAAAAGCCTACATGTTACCTGGGTACATGCCATAATTCCAATACTCGTGATATAGTGGCAGAAAGACTGACGCAAGTTCAAGACCAGCCTATGAACCGTATGTTCTATATAGCGAGTTCAAGACCAGCCTATGAACTGTATGTTCTATGTAGCGAGCTCCAGGTCAGTCACGATGATATACCATGACCAAATCAACAGACCAACCAAATAAAAACAATGACGAAACACAACAGACAAAAGTCAAACGGCACTCCTCCACACACACAGAAATTTAGCACAGCCTCTTCCTAGACTCCATGGCGGCTCCAAGCCCTCCACTTGTGTTCATCATCACATGGTATAGCACTCAGAAGTCTTCACTTTTGCTTATGTGCGCCTCAGTCTCAAAGTCTCCTCCCCCCTGAGAAAAATGACCAGGCAACTCAACAGCTGAGGTTATTTTCTCTGCCTAGACTGCTGACTAGCCCAGGTGAGAGGTAAGTTATTCACTGAAGCTGTGGTCCAGGCTCCACCCCCTCACAGCAGTGATGTTAGGTTCTGCAGGGGCCTGGGGCTTGGGGGACTTCTCAGGGACTTCGGTACTAATGGACACTGTGAGTCTCAAATGGATAGATGGATGGCTGGATGGATGAATAGATAGATGGATAGATGGACAGACAGACAAGGCTAAAAATGTCTCAATGGTTAAAAGTACTAGCTGCTCTTCTGGAGAATCCAGGTTTATTTCCCAGTACCCATACAGACAGATGGACGGATGGACAGACAGACAGACAGATGGATAGACAGACAAGGCTAAAAATGGCTCAGTGGTTAAAAGTACTAGCTGCTCTTCTAGAGAATCCAGGTTTATTTCCCAGTACCCACATGGCAGCTCACAATCCTCAGTAACTCCAGTTCCACTATGTCTATTGCTTTGAAGAGACACCACTACCAAGACAACTCATAAGAGAAAGCATTTAATTGGGGGCTGGCTTACAGTTTCAGAATCTAGTTCATTATCATGTTGGCAGTCCCTGGAACAGTAGCTGAGAGCTACAACCTGATTCATAGGCAGAGGGAGACTCTGGACCTGGTGTGGGCTTTTGAACCCTCAAATTTCACCCAGAGTGACTCACTTCCTCCAACAAGTCCACGCCTACTCCAACAAGGCCGCACCTCCTAATCCTTTTCATTCTTCCAAACAGTTCCAGTACTGAATGACTAAGCATTCACATATGTGAGTCTATGGAGCCTATTCTTATTCAAAACACCACATAGGGGATCTGACGCCCTCTTCTGTCTTCCAGTGGCACTGCACTCATGCGGTGCATAGACAAACACACAGCCAAAGTATGTACACATATGAAAATAAAGATAAATAAAATCTCTCAATATTTCTCAAATACATTGAGCCAGGGAGCCCATTTCCTTTGTTCCCAGAGAGCATCTCTCATAGACGACAGTTGAGGAAATGTGGATCTAGACACTAATTTTGCTATGGGATAATGAACAAGCTGTGGAGACTGAAGGGGAACAGAGTGATTCAAATCTGCAGTTTGGCAATAAAGCAAAGGAAGAGAAATTTACATAATCATCTCATATTGGCATTTACTAGCCGTGGGTTCCTATTCTATACCACAAATATTTATTTGCTCCTAGTTTGGATTATGTAAATGTCTTCATTTTGACATACTCCTCAGCTCAGGCGATCAGAATATAACTGGCCCACTTCTTTCTGTTTGCTGTGCTTATGGGGTACTGTGGATGGAACCCAGGGTTTCAGTACTCTGTCACCTGAGCTATAGACAGTCTCTTGAATAATGTCAGTTCCCTAAATGTGAGAGTAGAGAAAGTAACCTTTCTGAGACCATATGTGATCATTTGTATGAGAAGGGGATGTGAAGGGTTTGTAACAGAAGCTAGACGATTTCATCCTCAGTTGTCAACCTTTCTATAAGCAAAGGGACCAAAGGGTATTGCTTGTTTAGACACAGTCTTACATTGTAGCCAGACTCTCCTGGAAACCAGGCTGCCCTCGAACTCACAGGAATCCTCCTGCTTCAGCCTCTTAAGTGCCGTGATTACAGGTGAGTGTTCTCATCTCTTCTGTCTCCTCTCTTTCTGATTTTTGAATTTTCTTCCTTTTCTTTTCTTTCCTTTTCTCTTTCTTCTCTCTCTCTCTCTCTCTCTCTCTCTCTCTCTCTCTCTCTCTCTCTCTCTCTTTTTGAGATAGGATTTCTCTATAGCCTGTCCTGGAAATTGCTGTGTAGACCAGGCTGGCCTCAAACTTACAGAGATCCTCCTGTCTCTGGTGTGCACCACCACCACCCAGTGATTTTTTTTTATTTTTTTGAGACAGGGCCCTGTGTAGCTCAGGCTAGCCTTGAACTAACTCCTCTGTTTCTGTTTCCCACACAATGAAATTACAAGTGTGTGCTGTCACAGCTGGATGAAGCGTTTTTATAGTTAGAATCTATTAGCCATTTCCTTATGCTGGGGGCATAGACAGAAACCACACTTGGCCCTTTATTGATAACTCTGGTATTCTGTCAGTACGTAGAGCTTTGGAGGAACATCCAGGTAACGCTTTCCTTAAAATAGTAACTCTCCTGAGGGTAACAGGAGTTCATTTCCATTTTGAACAAGGTCACTTCAGATGGGAAACCTATTACCTCACTGAAGAAATCCAGAGACCTGAGTTTCTAGAAAGTTCTTCCTTATGTTGAAACCAAGTGAGTTGAGGAGATGGCTTAATTGGGTAAAAATGCTTGCTGCACAATACTGGTGACTGGAGTTTTGTCTCTGGAAACTACAAAAATTGCCAGGTTCTAGGTCTCTGCAAGCCCAGCACTCCTACTGTGAGGTGTGTGGCAGAGGCAGGAGAGTCACCTAGAAAGTCAGCTGGCCCGGAGACTAGAATGTAAAAAGCGAGTCCCGCAAGCTGTCCTCTGACCTCCACATATACACTGTGGTGAGCATGTGGCTGCGATCTCATGTGTGCCCTCACACACATAGAAAGAAATGAATACTTATGCAAATGAATTAATATTTACACAGCAGAAAGTCACATGTGCTCTGCTGACCTAAACCCAATTGCCATCCACATTTTGCTGTCTGAGTCTAGGTAGTGTTCTTTTTCTTTTTGTTGTTGCTGTTTGGGGGCTTTTTTAGTTGTTTTTGTTTATTTGTTCTGTTTTGGTTATCTGAGACAAAGTCTCTCTCTTTCTATGCAATCCTGGCTCTTCTGGGGCTCACTATATTGACCAGGCTGGCCTCAAACTCTCAAATATCTTCCTGCCTCTGTCTCCCAAGTGAAGTTCTGGGACTAAAGGCACGCACCACCATGCATAGCTTAGGAGTCATTCTTTCCCATATGACAACATTCAAATATGTCAAGAAAACCATTATATTGCCAAGTGCCTCCCTTTTTAGTTTTGTCTGTTCACTTGTTCACTTGTTTGAGACAGGGTCTCACTTTATGGCCCGGATATTGGTCCTGACTAATACTACATGCTATAAATTCAGGAAACCTAATAAAAACAAATAATCAAAACAAATAAGCAAACATATTAATAAGGAACTGAAAATCTCAAGAATTTCTTTCACCCTTTGATCTGGCAGTGCAGTGCCAATAGGTCTTGGTGGTCATCTGACTGTTTTCATTCTTCATTAAAAGTTTAGTAACTCCTGAGAGTCCAAGTTCACATCCTCTCAAATTCTCGTTCATCAGGAAAGAGCAGCAGAGCTGGGTGGTGGCAGCGGCTCACGCCTTTAATTCCAGCACTCAGGAGGCAGAGGCAGGTGGATCTCTGTGAGTTTGAGGCCAGCCTGGTCTACAAGAGCTCATTTTCAGGACAGGCTCCAAAGCTACAGAGAAACTCTGTCTCACAAAACAAAAACAAACAAACAAAAAAGAAATAAATTAAAAAAGGGGGGGAAGCAGCAGAGTTTGCAATGGGACTGAAAGTCTCATAGCTAAGCTGATAGCACATACCTATAACCTTAACACTTGAGGACCAGCAGCAGGAGAAGTTCAAATTTACCCTCTACTACAGAGCAAGCCCAAGGCCTGTTCCCCATAGAATCTCAATACATCACTACCCTGACTAGAGCACATGCCTGCCTTTGGACCTGATTGGTTGAGGAACATAGGTTGTCTAGTTGGCCAAGTCAACCTCCCAACTCCCATATCACTGGTGTAGTTAAGAGAGGTGCCACCATCCTCCAAAACTTGAGTGAGGGACAGGTGTATCCTAGAAGATCAAGGTGCTGGTGCCAATGAACTGGCAACAGTAGCCACATTGTCGTCATGGTTGACTTCTTCCTCCTCTTTCTTCACTTCCTCCTCCTCCCCCAACCTCATTTTTTTTTTTTTTTGAGTTAGAGTCTTACTCTACAGCTCAAAATGTCCAGGAAGTCACTATCTGGCCTAGACTGGCCTGAACTCTTGCTATTCTGCCTCAGATTCCTCAGTACCAGGACTACAGGAATGTGCCACCAACCAATTTGTCTTATTTTTCCCTTAAGATTTTTCCCTTAAGATCTTTTGTAGCCGGCTGGGTGGTGTTGGTGCACTGGGGGGGGGGNGCCAGGCGGTGGTGGTGCATGCCTTTAATCCCAGGTGGGGGGGGGGGGGGGGGGGCAGAGGCAGGTGAATCCCTGTGCGTTCAAGGCCAGCCTGGTCTACAAGAGCTAGTTCCCGGACAGGGGGGGGGGGGGGGGGGCAGAGGCAGGTGAATCCCTGTGCGTTCAAGGCCAGCCTGGTCTACAAGAGCTAGTTCCCGGACAGCTAGGACTGTAACACAGAACAGAGAGAAACCCTATCTCAAAACAAACAAACAAAGGTCTTTTGTAGCCAAGGTTAGTCTGGAACTATAGCTGAGCGCAACTTCTGATCCGATCCTCCTGTGTCCCTCTTCTGAGTCCTGGAAACACAGTGTGCACCACCATGCTTAGTTTGCATGATACTGGGGACTAAACCCCTGGGCTTTCTTCACGCTAAGCAAACACTCTACCGATGGAGCCCCAGTCCCACTTGCCCGTTTAAACCCCCATTTAGAGTCAAAGGATCCAAAGTGCAGCCAGAGAATCCCTGTGTAAGCCATACATTTAGAAGGTGGCAGAGCCACGTGTGTGTGCAAAGCCACATGACAGCTGCAGCATCTGGGGAAGTCCTGCTGACCGGAACTGAACCGTGGCAAAGGCATCTCCACTTTCGGTGATTCAGTAACTGGGAGTGACAGAGTAACCAGCGTTAAGCCTTTGTGGTTGATAAACTCCCCCGAACTGTTTCATCTGAGCTACACTTTTTATCTGGAATTCCTGGCAGAGGTAACAGACCGTTTCCACATTTGGCCAGGGACCCACCAGCATCTTCCAGGCACTGGGGCAGGCGTGGCTATAATAGGAAACTAGTCACCCCCTGCGAGGGGATTTTTCATTTTCCCGGTAGAGATCTGGTGTTGCCTGGCATGGGGCATTGTCTGCAGCAGCCTTAATAGTGGGTGTCCAGCGTGGGGACTCTGGAGTGGCCCCTCAGTGCTGCTGTGACAGACATCGCTGGGCGCTGCTGTAAGATAGAGATGGAGAGGCTCCAGCACCCAGAGGCATGCATGGTCCCTATTGCTCTGCACAATAGTATAGAATTCCTTGCCTGGCCTGAGAAGAGTTGAAATGCCACCCCCAGGAGACCGCAGAGAGCTGAACTACGTTCTTATGTTAGTTTCTTTCCTCATCCGTGTGACAAATGACCTGACAAAAGTGACTTCAGGGAGGAAGGACTCACTGTGGGCACAGTCCATCATGAGGCTGTGTGAAGGCATGAGCTTGAGGCCGCTGGTCACCTGGCACTCCCAGTCGGGGAGAGGGATGGATGCCGGCACTCAGCTTGCTCTCTCCCTTTTATTCAGCCCCATACCCAGCTCACGGGATGATGCCACCACTCCTAAATGCAGTCTCCCACACAGACAAGCCCTGGGGTTTATCTCAGGCCAATCTGGATTCTGTCAACTTGACAGTCGCTAACAGCCACCAAATCTGGGGTTGGGAAGATGGCCCCATCTGTAAATGCCTTGCCTTGAAAGCATGAGGACTTGAGTTAAATCCCTGGTAGCTACATAGAAACCCAGGCCCAGCTCACTAGTAACTGCATGCAGAATGCCCAGGGGGGTAGATGTGGGACTGTCCCAGCAGCCTCCTGGCCAACCAGCCCAGCTGAATCAGTGACCTCAGATTTAACTAAAGACCCTATTAAAAAATAATAACCTGTAGAATAAACTGTAACTACAAAGATTCTGTTCATACATGAAATACTAGTTTAAAAGAATAATACATTGAACCCAGATGATGGTGGCACAACTCCTTTAATCCCAGCATTTGGGAGGCAGAGGCAGGTGCATCTCTTAAATTGGAGGTCAGTGTGGTCTACAGAGCAAGTTCAGGACAGCCAGAGCTACACAGAGAAACCCTATCTCGAAAAACCAAACAACCAAGCAAACAAAAGAATAAATTGAGGTGACTGCCTATCACCATTAGCGGATCTAAAAGGGGTGGTTTTGAGTCAGGTATGGTGGCTCCTGTGATCTTAAGAAGCTGATACAGAAAGGTCACTGTAAAGATTGAGACCCCATACAGACTGACAAACAGGGCCTGGCAGTGTAGCCAGTATGCATGAAATCCTGGACTGGAAAGCTATCACCACACGGATTGGGTATATTAGTGCGTGTTTCTACTTCCAGTACCTGGAATTAGAGGCAAGAATATTAGAAGTTCATTGTCACCTATCATAAATAGTGAGTTTGAGTCCAGCTTGGGCTATAGGAAACTCCACCTCAAAACAATTCCCCCCACAAAATAAATGAATAAAAATGACAAATGTTGAAGCAAAAAAGAGAGTCGTAGAAGAATATATGAGAAATTATGGTGTGGTTCGTGCCTGGCTACGTAAGGCTTGGGAATAAGAACGCAGGCATGAGTGGTTCCAGATGACAGGACACGGGAAACAACATCAACATCGTTATAACAAGTCCTGGGGTGGAGCGAGGGGATTCCGATGGCAAAATGGAAACACAGGCATGCCGGCCACACCCGTAGTCTCAGGCCCACCTGGACTGTTGTATTTCTTAAGCCAGAGACATGGAATGTTTCTCCTCTATACATCCTATTTTGTTTATGGTTCTTTAAAGACCCTCTAGCCCAGGCTGGCTTTGAACTCACCATGGTTCAGGTTTCTGTTGCAGGCCATTGGTTGTTGGAGGGACTTTTGATGAAAACTTCGACTCATTCGTTAACTGTTCTCCAAGATGGTGGAGAATTGGAAAAGATGACTTGAACTTGGAATGACACCCGGAGTCACAGTGGACGACACTCAGCCAGGTGGACCCTGGGGAGGCAGTGGGCCAACTCAGGATGTTCTCCACGCCATCACCACTTACTGCTGTGACTGTGGACAGGTGCCTTTACCTCTCCACCTTTCAGGGGTTTCTAATCAGAAAAATGAGATGGTGGTGAGGATATGCCTTCTCAGCTGGGCTACTGTTGAAATGACACAGGAAGAGCTGGAAGAGCAGACACTAGCATGCTTGTGTCTCAGGCCTGGGTGTAGACTGGGGCCATCCAATCCCCTTACCGTCTGTGCAAGCCTCGACTTCCCAAGAGCTGGGCTTAGGAGACTCAGGTCCAGGCAATTGCTCTCATTTTAGAGAGTGGGGATCTGGGCTGCTTCTCACTGACCTCCAATCTCATAACTCTCTGCTACTTCTGCTGAACACAGGTGTGTACCACCATGCCCTTCATGCGTGGGGATGAAATGCAGGGTTTTGTGCATGCTAAAAATAAAGCACTCTTGAAAATCAGGTAGCATTCATAAAGCTCAGGACAACTTGGGCTCTCAGCAGCCCTTCAGCCCAGCCTCCCAAAGACAGGGGAACTACAGGCATGGCCACCACACTCAGCTCAGGAAACTATTTCTCTCTCTCTCTCTCTCTCTCTCTCTCTCTCTCTCTCTCTCTCTCTCTCTCTCTCTCTTTTTTCTTTTTGTTCCAACAGGGTTTCTCTGTGTAGCTTTGAAGCCTGTCCTAGAACTTGCTCTGTAGACCAGGCTGGCCTCAAACTCAGAGATCCAGCTGCCTCTGCCTCCTGAGTGCTAGGATTAAAGGTGTGCGCCACCACTGCCCAGCCTATTTTCAAACCCAGCTGTCTATCTAGACACCTGGCAAGGGCCAGTAATCCTGTCACAAAGGAGGCAGAGGAAGGAGGATGGAGACCAACCTGTGTTACACAGTGATAGGTCATCTCTAAAACCAATGAAAACAAATGAAAGTAGGGCTGGTGGCACACACCTTTAATCCCCAGCACGCCTGGGAGGACGAGGCGGGGGCCTCTGTGAGTTCAAGGTCAACCAGGTCTACAAAGTACATTCCAAGTCAGCCAGGAATGTACAAGAGAAACCTGTTTCAAACAAGGCTCTGTCTTACACAGAGAAACCTGTCTCAAACAAACAAACAAACAAACAAACAAAAACAACCAAACAACAACAACCAACCAAATAAACAAAATAAGTGGTGGCGCACGCCTTTAATCGCAGCACTCGGGAGGCAGAGGCAGGCAGATCTCTGTGAGTTCGAGACCAGCCTGGTCTACAGGCTCCAAAGCCACAGAGAAACCCTGTCTTGAAAAACCAAAAAAAAAAAAAAAAAAA
>NW_026067949.1:12780166-12787519 GCF_014885135.2 Alexandromys fortis
AAAAAAAAAAAAAAGAAAGAAAGGGAGAGAGGGAGGGAGGGAACGAAGAAGGAAGGGAGGAAGGGAAAAGAAAGAAAACAAACAAAACCCCTAACCCAACCTAACCCGAGAGAAAAGAAAAGAAAAGAAAAGAAAGAAAGAAAGAAAGAAAGAAAGAAAGAAAGAAAGAAAGAAAGAAAGGAAACAAAACTCCAAACCTATAACCCAGGCTCAGAAGAGACAGAGAGGGTTCAGCACAGTCTATGCTTCTTCAAAGAGTCTGCCTGTTCTTAACCCTTAATTCCAGGTTGAGAAGATGGGAGAGAAGGGTGGGGAATAGCAATGACCTAGCAAGTCAAAAGACAAACAAGCATTACAGGTGGGCCTGGGGCACCCATCACTGGGTGGATCTTGAAGGCACAGACACTACCTGTCTGACACGCTTGGTCCACTTCTCCAATGCAGAGGTGGGGCACCCAAAAGGAAGTCAGATTTTGTTGTTATTGTTTTAGTGTGTTGTTGATAGTCACTACCCTCCTAGGTCTTAGCTGCCCAAAGGCTGGGCCAAGGGCCAATCCTCAGCTGAAAATCAGTTCTGAAATGCTTAGTTTGTTGAGGAATTGCTTAGTTTGTTGAGATAAGGTTTCAGGGACCACAGGCCAAATTTGAACTTGACCTGTAGCCCAGCATGACCTTGAACTCTTGTCCCTCCCATCTCTACCCAAGATTACAGGCCTGTAACTACAGTGTACACTTCCCAACAGTTTTGATTACTAGGTAGAAAGGGAGTTCTCATTAGGCACCTAGATACTCAGCTGGGAAAGCAGACAGGCACAGAGGAGGGTCCTCGTAGACAAAGCCTGAAGGAGTTGGCAACTTTGCTTGCTTCTCTGTTGAGCCCACAGCCATGGTCTTTCTACTAGGAGTTGGGGCCACTTTTCTTTTCTCCTCCCCTTCTTCCTTTTCATCTTCTTTCCCCCTCCTCTTCCTCCTCTTCCTCCCCTTTTATTGTTGGTTTCATTTGACTTTTGAGAAAGGTTCTGACCTCAAACTCACTACAAAGTGGGGGATGGCTTTGGTCCCAATCTTCCTACATTCCTCTCTCCAGTACTGCTACTACAGGCCTTTCCCGCCACACCCAGTTCCTGTGGTGCTGGAGATCAAACCCAGGGCTCCAACAAATGAGGCCAGCACCCTGATAACTGAACTAGAACCCCAGCACTGTTTTGTTTGTTTTGAGGCAGAACCTCACACTGTGGCCTTGGCTAGCTGAACCTTAAATTTCTTTTCTTTTTTTTTTTTTTTGGTTTTTTGAGACAGGGTTTCTCTGTGGCTTTGGAGCCTGTCCTGGAACTAGCTCTGTAGACCAGGCTGGTCTCGAACTCACAGAGATCTGCCACCCTCTGCCTCCCGAGTGCTGGGATTAAAGGCATGCGCCACGGTCGCCTGGCTGAACCTTAAATGTCTGCTTAGAGTTCTGAGTCTATGTCCCTCTTTGTACTATCACAAAAGGAACTTTGTAAGTACTAAGAGAATTGTGTAGGGGATACTGGTACCCAGCTGGGCTTCTTTTCACACAAAATGTATATAACAGCACAAGCCCACTTAGGATATAGGGACTCTTTCAAGCAAATGTGTATCTTATTAAATGTAAATTCCTACATGCCTTTGAAAAATAACAGAAGTAGCCAGACACAGCACACAGGCCTGTGGTCCTCGCACTCCAGAGGCTGAAGTGAGTTGGGGGCCACCCTGTGCTACATATTAAATATTAGCTATATAGCGTAGTATGAGCTAGCCCAAGATAATGAGCACTTGCCTGAGGGGATAGAACTTGGTCTTTGTCTCCTTAGGGCAGGGGTGAAAAGAAAGAAAAGCCAAGCTGCTGGACCCCAAGACTTCTCTGTGTACTAGGCCTGCTATGTAATTTTTCTGGGCTCACTGCCAAAGAAAAATATTGACCCTTTTGCAAAAATGTCTTCTGAATCCAGATAGAAACAACAGAGTATTAAGCCAAGTGTGAGGAGCCACAGTGAAACAGGCCCAGTTGTGAGGAGACTCCCCAGCAGGAGAGGACCACCTGGAATCCTTCCTCCTTTGTTCCAAGACGCTAGCCAACCAGGGCGCGATGCCTGTGGAGAACAGGACCCCTGTCAGGTGCAGTCTACCAGGATTTCTAGGTACTGCCTCGGTATAAAAGGACCCTCTTTAAGCAAGTCGTGGCTCCAGCCTTGAAGACACTCACTCTAGTAAGGGAGATAATAGTTCGGCAAGCCACAAGTGTTATGGTTTTCTGTCTCTTTAAGAGACAAGCCACGCCCACTCCCTCCCCCATCTGCTGAGGCAGGCTGATCTCCAGCTTCCGGCCTGAGCTTGCTCTCTTTTCCATCTGCCTCTCTTCCCCACTTCTCTGCTTCCTCCTTCTCTGTCTCTTTCTCCTTTTCCCTCTTTCTCTCTCCCCCCCTTCACCCTTTTCCCCTCCACAACCCCCTGAATAAATATTCAACCTCACTCTGCAAGTTGTGTCTATCCATGTCTCTGTCTCCTGCTCGCCTGCCATGTGTCTCCCTGCCTGGGACCAGCCACTGCTCTAGGACCGGCAGCCATCTCTGCTTGGGACTGGCTGCTCCCAGGGCCCACTGTCTGCCACCACATGGCCCGCTACCACTATTTGAGACCTACAGCATTTCTGCTGCCTACTGCTGCCGGGGATCTTGCAGCATTTTTTTTTTTTTTTTTTTTTGGTTTTTTGAGACAGGGTTTCTCTGTGGCTTTGGAACCTGTCCTGGAACTAGCTCTTGTAGACCAGGCTGGTCTCGAACTCACAGAGATCTGCCTACCTCTGCCTCCCAAGTGCTGGGATTAAAGGCGTGCACCACCATCGCCCGGCCAGCATTTTTTTAAAAAAATATAAAAACAAGACCCCACAGTGCAAGGGAGATGTGTGCAGGGCTGTGTTGGGAGAGCTGTCCGGAGGCAGGAAGGGATGGTGGCTGAAGAGTGGACTTTGTGAGTGATGGCGAGGCACGGTCTGACTGTGTTTTAGATGGGTAAGGCCTAGCTGTAGTCAGGGAGTGTGGTCATGCTGCCCTAGAGAGACACACCCAGCTTCAGTGGTGCCACCACAGTCATTGGAATCAGGCACCCGGAAAGCGGCCAGAACTTGGCCTTAACTTAGAGATGCTTCCAACCAGATTGGTAATGGGTAGGATCAGGTGGAGGTGAATGGGTGGGTGTTAGGTTGAAAGAAGAATCAAAGGTGACTGTTTAGCCGATTGTTGAGCAGATAGACAAGGTGTAACACGAACGGCATCTTTTTATTGTGTGTGACTGTTGGGGTCCTGCGCGAGCTTCTTGGGGCCCGAGCACACCTTTCAGCTGTTGGCTGTCTCCTCCCACCTTGTTGAGGCAGAATATTTCTTGTTTCAGCCATGGGCCAACTTCTAGATGATTCATATCTCTGCCCCCATCTTGCATTAGGAATGCTGAGATTACGGACGTGTGCTACCAAATCTGGCTTTTTTTTTTGCGTTAGTTCTAGGAATTGAATTTTGTTTATTAGGCTTATATGGCAGGAACGTTTGTTTACCTTTGAACCATCTGGCAAGCCCCAGTGTTCTTGTTTTTTGAGACCTGGTCTCATGTAGTTAAAGGTGGCTCCAAACTTGTGATACAGCCAAGGATGACATTGAACTCCTGTTCCTCCGGCCTATACTTCCCTAGTGCTGAGAATGCAGACGTATATAGAAACACATGGCTAAGCTGGGGCGGTGGTGGGGCATGCCTTTAAGCAGAGGCAGGAGGATCTCTGAGTTTGAGGCCAGCCTGGTCTACAAGAGAGAGGGTTCCAGGGCATGTCAACAAAGTGACACAGAGAAATCCTGTCTCAAAAAACAAAACAAAACAAAGCAAAAGCACATAAGAAATGAACCAAGGGTTTTCTCTATGCTAGGCAAGCACTCCACCAACTGAATCACACCCCCAACTCTCTGAAAGGCAAGTTGAAGGAAACATTGTGTATTTTATTATTAATTTTGTAAATCACCAGAGGCACCATGAGCAATACATCACTAAATACTTTAGTCTTCTTCACGGCCCCTTTCCATGTTCCAGCCCAGCCTCACCCCCATCACCATACCCCAAGGAAAAGCCATTTTTAGCAGGCCCTGAAAGCATAGAGGTGACAAAGGCAGCACTCAGGAGACAAAGGCAGGCAGATCTTTGTGAGTTCAAGACCTGTCTGGTCAGTATAAAGAGTTCCAGACCAGCCAGGGGTGCATAGCAAGAACCAGCCTCTAAAATAATTTTGTTTAAGTGTTTAGTGTTTCAGTTGCTTTATCGTCACCTTCAATGCACAAGGTCTTTGAAATGATCAGCACGTGGAGCTTGGTGTGGCCTCCAACATTCTCCTTATTTAGGAAGCACTGGGCAGACTTCATAATGTGTCCTTAAAATTGTCGCTAATCACATTCTGATCTGGAAGCCAGCCACTCACCTGGGCAGTAATTAGCATGAAGCCAACCCATGTCCGCTTCTCATTTCACACTTTATAGACCCCTTAGTTCCACTTCAGCAGTTCCGGAGGGAAACTATTTAAGTATTTATATATGCTAGATCACACAGGGGACTCTCAGAAGGGCAATGGCTCGGATAGAATTTAGCAGGGGAATTCTTGTCTCTTGTAATACACACCACTTTTCCAGCTGCCCAGCATCAATCTTACAGCAAAGTCCTTTTCCTTCCCTTCCATGTTGGGCTCTCGGTGACCACCCCTAAAGCCATGTGACTTTTTTTTTTCGTTTTTTTTTAATACATTTTTTTTTTTTTAAATACGGGGAATCAAACCACGGTCTCCCGCGTGACAGCCATGTGACTTTTTGACTGAGCTTGAGAGACAGACACTGAGCCTGGCGGTGGTGGCACAAGCCTCTAATCCCAGCACTCGGGAGACAGAGACAAGAGGATCTCTGTGAGTTCGAGGCCAGCCTGGTCTATAGAGTGAATTCTAGGACAGGCTCCAAAGTTACACAGAGAAACTTTGTCTCAAAAAACCAGAGAGAGAGAGAGAGAGAGAGAGAGAGAGAGAGAGAGACAGAGAGAGAGAGAGAGAGACAGAGAGACAGAGAGAGAAAGAGAGAGAGAGACAGAGAGACAGAGAGAGAAAGAGAGAGAGAGAGAGACAGAGAGACAGAGAGAGAAAGAGAGAGAGAGAGAGAGAGACAGACAGACAGACTGTAACTATAAATCTCTTTTCATAATCTCCTGTGGCAAGCTGCTATACCAGTTGGCATAGTTAGATCAAAAGAAACCTTTCTTCCCCTTTTTCTCTTACAGTGCTGAGGATGGAATCCAGAATCCTCCATTCTAGACAAATGCTCTCCCATAGTCCCTGACCCAGTGACACAGATTCTACTGCTCTGTTACACGCTGTAGTGACACACTTGTCATACAGTAATTGCTTAGTCAGTTCAGGTTCTGAGTCCTGCTACCTACAAAGTAGAAGACTGAATGCAGATTACACAAACAGGCCCTGAATGTCACTGCTCCTCTTTTCTTTCTCCTTTGCAGACATTACTTTTGTCATAGGCCACCCGTTTCCTGGAGCATATGTCCTCAGAGGGCTGAGAGACCTGAACTGACCTAAAGAACTTCATGTGTGAGAAAATCTCTCTCTCTCTCTCTTTCTTCCTCCGTCCCTCCCTTCTCCCTCCCCAGTATTGGGGATGGAGCTCCAGACTTGGCCTGTTAGGCAAGCATTCTGCTATGTTCTCAAGCAGCTGTGACTACCTGTTTTCTTTCCATCAGTATTTGAAAGTAAAATACAATTACATCATTCCCCTCTTCCAACCTCTGCCATGTAATCCCCCTTTGCTTTCAAAGTCACAGCCTTTTTGCTGTCATTGTTTTATATATATTTATCTTGCTCAGTCTGTATATTGCTTGTATGTATATACATGTGTGTTATTTTAGGACTCAACAGTCTCCAGGTTCAGTAAGCGACCCTGTCTCAAAAATGGTTGTAGTTATAGTTTGTTTGTGTTTTAATAAATAAAGTTTGCCTGAAGATCAGAGTGCAGAGCTAAGGCACTAGAGGCCAGGGATAGTGGGACACACCTTTAATCTCAGGACTTGGAAGACGGAAGCAGAGAGATTTCTGTTAGCTCAAGGCCACCGCAGCTATAAGATTGAATCTGTCTAAAAGAGAAACAGAGCTCACACAAAGGTGATCCCAGCCCTTGGGGTCACATGCCTTTAATCCCAGCACTAGGGAGGTGGAGATAGGAGTGTGTGTGTGTGGCTGGGCGGAGAGAGGAACATAAGGCAGGAGAAGACAGGAACTCAATGCAGGCTGAGGCTTGGTGGAGACAGATGCAGTCTGAAGAGGCTCTCTGAGGACAGGATCTCCCCTTCCGTTGGTAGAGGTAAAAGAACTCTCTAGTGGCGGGCTGCTCCGCTTCCCTGATCTTCAGCATTAACCCCTATTTCTGACTCTGGGTTTTATTTATTAAGACCGACTAGAATTCGTGCTACAAAGGGTGAAGAGTGGCTGAGAGAGACACTAATGTTGACCTGGGGCTTTTGCATGAGCATGTGTGCACACACTGGTACGTACACAGAGATATTTCCATTGTACAATGGGTCTTGTTCTTGGAGTTGAAGAATGACAGGATGATGTGAGCTCAATCAGACATGGTCCTAGATGGGATTGACCGCATGCCTGTGGAGCGTGAAGCCCAATGGTGTGGGTTCTGAAAGCTCAATCACACATCCTCCTAGATGGGATTAAACACATACCTGTGGAGCTTGAAGTCCAACTGGACTCTGTTCTGGGATTTCTTGCTGGGAGCAGGTGAAAGTTTTGTAACCAACCTTTAGGGGACGATGCCAGGTGCTCAAATGCACAGAAATTAACCCTGCAAACCAGCAGCCGTCCAAAGGGTAGTGTAGACAATGTCACAAATTGTATTTTAGAGCCAAGTAGGACAGCCACTATCCCTAGAGCAATCAGCAAGAGGCTTCTGGTCGCATAGCTTCATGTCAAAGGGCCAGGCTGTGGGATGTCTCCAAAGTAGGTCATGGTAGAATGACAGACAGTAGAGCCTACTGGGAGTCAAAGAGCTCCAGATCCTCTCCTGTGAATTAGTGATGGTCAGAGTTCAGTTATTGATTCTGGTCTTCAGGGAAGAAGCCTTGATTGCTAAGCCAAGGAGAAGGAAGCTATCATATCCACAGGGAGCCTTAACTTCACGTCTGACATAGTCTTCAGGTCCTAAAGGACAGCTTTCTGACTAGCTCACAGGCATCACAATAACTCTTTCTAAAAATCAGGAATTCACTCCGATCGCTCCTTGCTAGGTAAATGTGGTTGATATA
>NW_026067949.1:12787589-12799610 GCF_014885135.2 Alexandromys fortis
ATATCATAAATATTTTCAGAAACAGATAAATAAAACAACAACAATAACAAAGACATTTATTAAAATGAAGCCTGGGGATAAGGGTTAGTTGGTTTAGTGTATGCCTGAATAGCATGTATGAAACCCTGAGTTCAGTGCCTAACACCAAATAAAGCTGGTGTCTTAGCTACTTCTCTGTTGCTGTGACAGAAGCCATGACCAAGACAGCCTATAAAAGAGAGGATTTAATTAGGATTACTGTTGCAGAGGTTCGAGTCCATGATGGTGGAACAAAGGTATGGTAACAGGAACAGCTGAGAGCTCACATCTCTTTGTTTGGTTTTTGAGGGAGGGTCATTCTATGTAGTCCTGGCTGTCCTGAAACTTGCTAGATAGACCAGACTGGTCCTCCTGTATCTGCCTCCCAAGTGCTAGGATTAAAGGCATGAACTACCATGACTGGCTAAGAACTTGATCCACAAGCATGAGACAGAGAGAGAAAGAACACTGGGAATGGCAAGCATCTTTGGAAACCTCAAGACCTGCCCTCAGCGATGTAACGTACCTCCTCCAACAAGGCCACACCTCCTAATCCTTCTCAAACAGTTTCACCAAATAGGGACCAAGTACCAAGTATGCAAACATCTGACTCAACAGGGGGCCATTCTCATTTAAACCACTGCACTGAGCACCCGTGGGCAGTCCCAGCACTAGGAAGATGAATCAACATCATTAGCGTTATCCCTGGCTACATAGGGCTGCACAGTGAGTTTAAGGCCGGCCTGGACTATCCAAGACCCTGCCTTAAAATAAAGGAAAGGGGAATCCTAAAAAAGAGATTGTTTACTTTTGTGGCAGCTTGTTGTTTCCACTTATATGAACAACAATCTAGCAGGGTGTTACAGCACACAAGTAACCAGAGCCCTCTTGAGACAAGATCAAGGCGAGTTCAAGGTCAGTTTGGGTGACAGAGTAAGACCCCGGAGCCAAAATAAAAAAGTAGGGTGAGGCTCCATGAGAGAGAATTATCTAATATGTGTGCAGCCTTAAATTTAATCTCCAGTATCACAAAACCAAACAAATACGCTATAGGGTCCGGGCCCTGCTGTATGACCTCACTAATCCCTAGCTATGCTTTTAGGATCCCATTTCAATAGCATTGGGAAATAGAGTCCTTCATAGGAATTTCAGGGAGGGAGATCGACATCCAGGCCATAAAGAAAATGTTAGCCGGGCATGGTGGTATATACCTTTAACCCTAACACTTGGCTAAGGCAAGCGGATCTCTGTGGGTTCAAATACAGCCTGATCTACGCAGAGAGTACCAGGACAGCCAGGACTATATGGTGAGATTCTCAAAATGAACTTAAGCTATTAGCTTAATTGTTCATAAAGAAAGCTAGTCCTACTAAGTTCACAGAAGTACAAAGACCCTGTTCCCACCATTAGGAACTCCATTCATCCATCCATCCTGTCATTCTCTAAGATCCTGGCTTCTTTCCCTGTCTTCATCTGACGATGCCAGACACCATGGCAGTTGTGTGCATATTAAGAGAAACTGATCTGGCCAAAAAGTAGGTTTGGCAACACACCTACTAAGCCTTGTCTTACCTCAGAGTCTTCTGGAAACTCTCCCCAAACCACATTGCCTTAGCTTCACTTTCTCTGATCCTATTTCCTATTGATCTTTAAGTGAGCTAGAAGTCACTTATTTCACTGGGTGGTTGTAAGGGTTAGCTGAGCGGAACATCATCAGCACTGTTCTCTCTCTCTCTTTCTCTCATGGTGGTGAGGCAGGCTGGTCTAGAGTTACAGGTATGCCTCACCACACTCAATTTTGTTAGCGACAAGCATATAGGCTAGGCTACCCTATAACTCAATATGTAGCCAAGACTTGCCTTGAACTCGCGTTCCTTCAGGCTCTGCCCCCCCCCCAAGTGCTGAAATTATAGGTACATACCACCATACTTTTGGCTTCATATGTATCGAGGAGGTTTATCTAGGGTAGAAGAAGAATGTTCACGGACCACAGAATTTCCTCATTGTTCAGGCATGAAGGGATTGACATCTCAGCACTATTTCAAAGTTCTAGGCAAGGGGCTAATTAGCCCAGGTCTGACGTCTCTGGTCTAACCAGTTGGGGTGGGGGTGGGGAGAGCACGGTAGAAGCATTCCACAGGCAGAAGATTGCCTTTGCAGGGCAGGATGAGGACTTCCTGGAGCGTTGGAGCTCCAGGCTATGTGGCTCATAAGTCCCTAGCTCTCCTGACTGATTTGTCCTCAATGCATCCATGCACTGAGCTCTCTCTCCAGGCTGAAAGTCCAGGGAGCTAGAGCTGATCTACTCTGGGATCCTGCCAACTATCTGGGTCTGTAGATGGCACTAGGACACGCATCACCCCAGGTGAGAAGCAGGCTTCACTGGTCCAGGCAACCCCTGTGACCCTGGAAGCGGGTGGGGAGGCAGCCTGTGCCGAGTTGGTGACCTCAAGGTGCAGAGAAGAAATGAGAAGCCAGTTCCTGGCACTAAGGGAAAGTGACCTGCACACTGCTAATTAGATGTGACCCCCACTTTTGGGGTCTGCGGGGGGCGGGGGCGGGGGTGGGAGGAGAGGCTGAGGATGACGGGGGTGGGGTGGGCAGAGCTCAAGAAACCAGCCCATTCCTTAACACCACAGATGCAGAGGTGTCACGCTCTGGGCCTTCTTGATGACCTTTTTGGGGACAGAACTTCAACTTGGGATCTGTGCACCCCGTTCACTATCCTGCGTCTCGTTTTTAGAAGGGTGCTTTATTCTGAACCTTGGGACCAGGCCACGAAAAAGTAAGGGAATTCCTATCAGATGATCTGTGGTTTGGTGCCCCTTGGACTTCACAGTTAATCCCCGATGTGAGCTTCTGGCTGACACAGTCCCCCCCCCCCCCTCCCTCCACACTCCAGTGACCACAAGAGGATTAGGGGCCAATTGGTTGGGTAGGTTACACCCTCTCAGCACATTCTTAGGGATGCTTGGTTGAAGCTGCTTTTGGGTCTGAACCATCTGGAGTCCCAAAGAAAATCATCTAGGCCAAGATCCTCCTGGTCCATCTGAGATCAGCAGGAAGTCATGCATCGAGGTGGTTTTGAGGACACACGCAAGTTAGGCTCTCAGACAGGCTTACCTTGTCAACCAGAGAAGTCCATTCTGGGAGCCAGTCCTGGTTTGCTTCCTGTTTCTGTGATAACCAAAAGCAATTGGGAAGGAAGGGATTTCTTTCCTCCAACAGATTACAGTCCACCATGAGGGCGAGTGAGGGTAAGAGCTCAGGGCAGAAGCCTGGAGGCAGAAACCGAAGCAGAGTCCATGGAGAAAAGATACTACTTATTGCATTCCTTCCCTGGCCGGCTCAACTATCTTATACAATGTAGGACCACCTGCTGAGGGGTGGCACCGCCCACACTGGGCTGGACCCTACCAAGTCATCAATTATTAACCAAAAAAAAAATGCCTCACCGACTTTGCTACAATCCAACCTGGTGGAGGCGGTTCTGTCATTGATGTACCCTTCCCCCAAATGAAGTTAGGTGGTGTCAAATTGACAGAAAACTAACAGAGACTAGCGGTGGTGGTGCTCGCCTTTAATCCTAGCACTCAGGAGGCAGAGACAGGTGGATCTCTGTGAGTTCAAGGCCAGCCTGGTCTACAAGAGCTAGTTCCAGGACAGGCTCCAAAACTACAGAGAAACCCTGTCTCAAAAAACCAAAGGAAAAAGAAAAAAGAAAAAAAAAAAACCAGAAGAAGAAAAGGAAGTCTCCCAGTTGGCTCCAGAGAACCTTCTGGATTCTTGAGCTATGTTAGACTGATGACCATCAGTTGTCAGGGTCAGTGGGACAGTTGCTGCCAGGAGAGGAGTTAACGAGCCTTGCTGTAGGCAATGCAGGGAGGTGGGATGTCTTCCTATGTAGAGTGTGGCTCCCCAGGGAGAGGCTGTTGGAGGAAGGCCTATGCCTGAGACGCCAAAGTGTTTCTCTTAGCATCTACAGGAGACCGGACCTGCCAAGCTCTGAGAAACCTTGTGCTAGAAAGCTAAAGCCCTGGTGCCAGAGCCAAGCTGCCATATCCCAGAGAAAAGAGGCTCCATTGGCACAGGGGGGCGATCCCACAAGGGAAAGGACAGACTCCTTGACCCACTTGACCCCTCCCTCTTTCCAGTTTTGGATCACTTTCAAAGTCATCACAGGCTGCTGTGAGTGTGCTCAGAGGCCAGAGACCACGCAACCACCGCCAGCAGATCTCTGGATTTTGTGAACCCCATTGCTACAGGGACCTGCCGCTTCCCTCTGGGAAGGCGGCTCAGTTGTAAGCTGAGGTTACAGATTCAGAGTGACTTTGCTTTTATTCGGGTGTCTATTTTTGTATCCACTTTCTATATCTAGATCTGAGGTAGCTACGGGTCTGAGTGCTGTATTAATGGCTTTGCCACTTGCCTGAGATACACAGAGCTCATTATGGGATCTTGGAGAGCTGACTTCTTGACCTGAACGTGTTCTGCTTCCTTCCTGCATTCCCTTTAAGAGAGCTACCTCGCAGTTGTTCAGGCTACATTGCTGCCTGTCCCTGTTTGTTTCTTTCCTTCGCTCTATCAGCAAGTGAGTTGGGCTTGACTTCCCCTGGGGGTGCCCAGCTGTCCCGATTTTAACATCTAAGGTCTCTGCACAATGCTTGCTCCTTCCTAGCTTTACAAGCACACTGTCAAAATGCCAACCACCTCAGTGCCTACCTGACTTGCTCCTTTTCCTCGGCACACTGTGCCATGTCTGAATCCCTCCTACAAGGGTCGCCACTCCTCATCTCTCCTAGCTTAACGTAAGGCAAGAAGAGCATCCAGAACTTAGTTAGACCCCTACACTTAAGCTAATGGAGGCTAAAGTTCATCCTGTGGGAAGCTGAGGTGGGAAGGATTCCTGTGCCAACACAGTGAGCTCCAGGATAGGCTGGGCTATAAATTAATTTATACTTCTTTGGTTTTAAAACATATCTATTTGTGTGTGTGTGTGTGTGTGTGTGTGTCTATAGGACATTGCATGAGTGAGGTCAGGGGACAACATGTAGGAGTGAGCTCTCTCCTTCCACCCTGTGGGTCCTGGGGGTTGGACTCAGGTCATCCATTGCCAGCAAGTGCCCTTATCCACTGAGCTATCTTAGGTTCCTCCTCCTCCTTCACCGCCTTCTGCCTTCTCTCCAAGGCTTCTTTTTTTTCCCTTCCATTAGACTAGGTTTCCTCCAGCACAGGATGACCTTGAAATCCTTAGCTGAGAAGGTAGGGTCTTCCGGCTCCTTCTACCTCTACTTCCTGAGTGCTGGGATTCCAGGTATGCACCACCACACCCAGTTGAATTAGTGCTGGGGACTGGAACCTAGGACTTAGTGCACACTAGGCAAGCACTCTACCAATTGAGCTACATCCCAAGACCATACATTTGTTGTATAAATACCTTTATGTGATTTGCAAATCTGCTGAAACAGTTTGAACAACCAATGTTAAAAGTCTTTTATTTACAACTTATAAACTTTGATTATATTATTTTCTTCTGTTCTTTCTCTTGCAGTACTAGGGACCTCTTGGTCAGTCAGGCTGATACCTTATACAGTCACAGTCTCACTTACAGAGAGAGAGAGAGAGAGAGAGAGAGAGAGAGAGAGAGAGAGAGAGAGAGAGATCAGAAAGAGAGGTGGTGCTTTTTAGGAGACCTCAATTAGGTAGCTGAGGATGACCTTGAACTCTTGAACTTCTGGTGCTCTCGCCTCCTGCTCTCAAGTACTGGAATTTAATTTACGAATCTGCCAGTGGTGTTGCACACCTTTAATCCCAGTACTCCGGCTGGGAGGTGGTGGCGCACGCCTTTAATCCCAGCACTCGGGAGGCAGAGGCAGGCGGATCTCTGTGAGTTCGAGACCAGCCTGGTCTACAGAGCTAGTTCCAGGACAGGCTCCAAAGCCACAGAGAAACCCTGTCTCGAAAAACCAAAAAAAAAAAAAAGGAAAGAAGGAAGGACTTTACAAAGTCTTTTCTGTGTAACCTGAAAGGCAGTGAACTTGAAGGGATTCTTCTCTAAATCAATTCTCTTGCCTGCCGGGCCTCACACCTGAGACACTCCTGCCAGATTGCATCACTCCAGGTGCTGCTGAGTGGATGCTCACGTAAATCTCCGGCCGTGCTGGCCACAGAGGCGAGACGGTAAGAGACTAACTAGTTCCACGCTGTGACCTCGGAGTTGTGCAAGCAGAGAGAATTGCTCCTAGGGTTGAGGGAAGTCAAAAGGACGCCAGTAGGTAGCAGTGTGAACTGAGCCTCCAGCCGGGAAGGGGATCCTGAACGAAGCAGGTCACAGATGCCAGGGGTGGGGAGAGTTTTGAGAGAGACTTTTGAGTTGTCAAAGCCGCAGAAAGACTGACACCCTGAGGACGTGTGACAGACCAGACGCCACTTGGATTACCAGAGCTTAGTCTCAGAACGTGACTGCTGGCTGACAGGTTTTGGTAGCAAGCACAAAGGCCAGCAGAGGCATCCCTTCAAATCGTTACTGGAATTTCTTTGTCCCCAGGAGCTGCTTGCTTGGGGCTCCAGGAAGACATCCCAGGCATTTCAAATATCTGTCCGCCTCCCTTAATCTGTTAGCATTGGGACTAGAGGAAGAAAACAATCATTTGACTTCCCACAAGGTACCTTTTGCAAGCTCAGTGATAAGAATAAACTACTTTTTACCCCATTAGCTCTGGAGCTGAAATGGAAAGGAATAATGGGGTAGACAGGAGCCAGACCCCAGGCAGGAATTACAGGGGCAACCTCCACCCATTTGGGAAAAAAGCAGTAGTTGCGACCCGTCAGGATGTCTCACCCCTGGTGCAAGGAGGCTGCTGGTGGTTCTTCTCACCCCTGGTACTGTTGGACCCTAGAGTCCAATCACTGAGGAGGAGTCGCCCCAAGAGACCACCTCTCACACCACAGCTGATGTAAAAGCATGAGGATTTTATTAATTCTGTCATGACAGGGTCTTTCAGCATTAAAGGGCAAAAAGACCCCAAATAGATGGTACAGGCTACTTTTAAAGCAATAAGCCAGAAAAGGAAGGGGGGTGTCTGGGGGTTGTTCTTTAACTATTATGATTGGCTTATTTCAAAGGGGCTATTACCAATAATTGGCTGGAGAGTGGTTGCCAGATCAGATGAGGTAAGGGGGAAACATCTGAGGGTCACTTTGCCCCTTTCCCAGGGCCTGAGTCAAAACACCAGTAACTGAGTTAACACCTAAGGGTTATCTTGTTCCTATTCAGAGAGATGGAAAGTTCCCAACATCTCAGGACGCGCACATGTAGCTGTTAGGTCCTTGGTTCCCAAGGGGAGGGGAGCACTACTGCTGAGACTGAGAGGGCTCAGAATTGTCCTCAGAATTGTCTTAAAGTTTTACAAAACAGTGAGGCTGCTGGCAGTTCTTCACTGGGGCTTTCAGTCCTGTGCATTCCAGGGTGTTCATAGAACCTCTGGCCTCTGCCTGCTAGAAGACAGTAGCAGCCCTTGTCTTCAGTATGACAGCCAATAAGGCCTGCAGATGTTTCCAAGCATCCCCTGGGAACAGTTGTCCCCGCCCACCTTGCAGTACCTATAAGATGCAAGAAGAGTTTATCAGGCATCAAGACAGTCTCATGTCAACGATTTCCTTTTCTTCTTTCTCTCTCTTTCTTTCTTTCTTTCTTTCTTTCTTTCTTTCTTTCTTTCTTTCTTTCTCTCTTTCTTTCTTTCTTTCTCTCTCTCTCCCCCCCCTCTCTCTTTCTTTCTCTCTCTTTCTGCCTTCCTTCTTTTCTTCATTTATTTCTTCATTTATTCCTTCTTTTCTTCATTTATTCCTTCTTTTCTTCATTTATTCCTTCTTTTCTTCATTTATTTCCTTCCCTTCTCCTTCCTTCCTTCCTTCCTTCCTTCCTTCCTTCCTTCCTTCCTTCCTTCCTTGCTTCCTTCGTTCCTGGATGTATGAGATAGGTCCTAACACATGCTAAGCCAACACTCAGCTGTAACTGGAATGTCAGAGGCCCGGCGTTTGACCCTCCACAGTGCCTATACTGGGGTGATCGCAGCACACCGGTCTCTAATTGCAGCCACTTCACAGGGGGAACTGAGGATTAAGACTTCACCTTTAGCCAGGTGGGAACACTTGGGAGGCAGAGGCAGGTAGATCTGAGTTAGAGGCCAGCCTGGTCTACAGAGGGAGTTCCTTAATAACCATGGCTATGCAGAGAAACCCTATCTCAAAAAAACAAAACAAAACAAAATGCCCTAAGTTTATGCCCTGACCTCAGCCAGCCTGAAGCCACCTGGGCTACATTAGACCCCTGTCTCCAAAAAAAAAAAAAAAAAAAAAAAAAAAACAAAGGAAAGTGAGACCGCAAGCTGCTTTTAGTCAGGTTGGGGACAGGTTTGCAATGCCAACATTTCTAGGGTGTCTGGGGCAGGAAGACTTCCAAAAGGACTAGGCTATCTGGACAAGCCTCATTTGACAGTATCAACCCACCAGGGCCTGGAGAGACAGACGGCTCAGCAGTTCATATCTTGTGCAGAGGACCTGGGTTTGGTTCCCAGCACCTACATGATGGTTTACAACCATCCATAACTCTGCTTGCAGGGGATCCAGGATCCTCTTTTGACCTCCATGGGAGCTAGGCACACATGTGACATACACATAGACATAACATATTACACACGTAAACAAATCTTTTAAAAGACTTCAACCATTCCCATTGGTGGTTGGGCGTGGGACGGACTGCAGGAACATACTGAAAGTGAGGCATCCCAGGCTGCTGTTACCACTGGGACAGCTCTACCCTTTCCTGGCCCTGGAGGATGTGGCACTTGGCTCCTTCATCTCCTAATTCCACTCCGGTTCTGAAGGATCACTATCTGCACATTTCCGATGTAACCCCAATCAGTTGAACTATCTTGGGCAAGTCGTCAGTTTCCTGGAGCTCCGTTCCTCCCTGAACTGTCTGTGTCCAGAAGGTGGGAATAAAGCAGTATGTGGCGCTGCTGGGAGAGGAGACCATAAATGCAAAGGGGGAGCATTTGGATGTGCCTGATTGTGCTTCGGGGCCTCCATCTGTACTATCCTGGGCATATTCTCAAGGCTAAACCATATCATATGCAAGGTAAGATGGTGAGGCATACGACAGATGAATCAAGAGCAGCCACGACAGTCGCACTGAAGCTGATCTCCAACAGTGAGGCCATCTTCTCAGGAACAGACTCAAAGACTGAGTGAGGTTCAGCCGCTTTGACCTGCCTCTGAGTTACAGCCAGATTGCAGGGCAGGTGTAGAGGCATTTCATTTAGTGCCTTTTGTTTTGCAGTCTGGGGTGACCAGGGAGTGGAAAGGGAACTTGAGGCATCCCTCCCAAGTGCTTGGCAATTGTTATAGCCTCAACTATAACACAACTCAAACTCTCACAGTTTGTGGTATTAGTTTTTTTTTTCCTTTTCCTTTTGAGGCAGACTCTGGAGTAGCTCAGCTTAGCCCCAGACTTGACATATAGATTAGATAGATCTTGAATCCCATGATCCCCCTATTTTTGCCTCCCTAGTGCTGGGAATTTACAGCATGCCAAATGACCCTCCCCATTTTTTTGTTTTGTTTTGTTTTGAGGCATGGTTTCTCTGTGTAGTCATGGCTGTGCTGGAGCTTGTATTGTAGACCAGGATGACCTGGATCCACTCAGGAATCCACTCAAATGTCTGGATTAAAGGCATGCATCACCACACCCGGCTGACATCTCTTTCATTTATTTATTTTTTTGGTTTTTCGAGACAGGGTTTCTCTGTGGCTTTGGAGCCTGTCCTGGCACTAGCTCTGTAGACCAGGCTGGTCTCGAACTCACAGAGATCCGCCTGCCTCTGCCTCCCGAGTGCTGGGATTAAAGGCGTGCACCACCATCGCCCGGCTGACATCTCTTTTAAAAACATTTGAGAAGTTTCTTTTAACAGCTGGAGGTGGGACAAAAGGCTTTAGTAAATAAACTGTTTTCTGGGAGCTAGGGACGTGGCTCCCTAAGTGGAGAGCTCAGTATGCACAGAGTGCTGGGCTCTCCCCAGGGCTGCACAAAGCAGGTAGCACTTGCCTGTCATTCCAGCGCTCTGGAGGTGGGGGCAGGAGACTGTGAGGAGCTCAAAGTCATCTTTTGCTGTATCACAAGTTTGAGATCAGCCTGGTTTACCTGAGATCCTGTCTCAAAAGGTGTGGGGGAGCCGGGCAGTGGTGGCACACGCCGTTAATCCCAGCTCTTGGGAGGCAGAGACAGGTGGATCTCTGTTGAGTTTGAGTCTGCCTGGTCTACAGATCAAGTTCCAGGAGTCTCCAAAATTACAGAGAAACTCTGTCTGGGGAAAAAAAAAAAAACAAAGCACAAAGGTGTGTGAGGATCCAGAGGAGATGGTTCAGTGATTAAGAGTGCTTCCTGCTCTTCCAGAGAACCTTACGTTGGGTGGAGCCAGTTATTAAAGGGTATGGGCGTGGTGCTACGTGCCCATTACTCCAGCACTGAGAAGCTGAGGCAGGAGGATTGACACAAGTTCAAGGCAAGCCTGATCTGTGTTGTGACTTCTGGGTCACCCCGGAACTGCATAGTGAGACACTGAAAACAAAACAAACAAACCAACAAACAAAAACGGATTTAGGGCTCTTACAGCCTCATCACCCCTAAACCTTCACCTTGGCTATTATTAGGCTTCAGTACGGGGTTCTGAAGTATCATAGTCAGATAATTTAGTAATTTATTTGTTATACTGTATCATGTTGCTATGTGTTTTTTTTTTCTGTTTTTTTTGTTTGTTTGTTTTGTTTGTTTGTTTGTTTTTCTGAAATGCCAGTTTTCAGTGGCATTTCAGCCTAGTTCATCCAATGAAAGTCTAATTTATCCAGTGAAAGTCTGGTTCATCCAGTGAAAGTCTGGTTCATCCAATGTAGGTCTAGTTCATCCAATGAAAGTCTGGTTCATCCAATGAAAGTCTGGTTTATTCGGTGAAAGTCTGGTTCAGCCAAAGAAAGAGCTACAATTTACATCTAATGTCAAGGCACCACTCACTCATTCTGAGAACACAGTGTTCTTCTTTCTTCATTTTTTATTTTCTAATGTATGTTTTCATGCTTTTTTTTTTCTTGCTGTTGTTTTGTTTTTTTGAGACAGGGTTTCTCTGAATAGCCCTGGCTGTCCTGGAACTAGCCCTTTTTTTGTTTGTTTGTTTGTTTGTTTGTTTTCGATTTTTCAAGACAGGGTTTCTCCTTAGCTTTTGGTTCCTGTCCTGGAACTAGCTCTTGTAGACCAGGCTGGTCTCGTACTCACAGAGATCTTCCTGCCTCTGCCTCGTGAGTGCTGGGATTACAGGCGTGTGCCACCACCGCCTGGCCTCTTTTTTTTTTTTTTGATATTTATTGAGCTCTACATTTTTCTCTGCTCCCCTCCCTGCCTCTCCCCCTCCCCCCATTTAATCCTCCCCCAAGGTTTCCATGCTCCCAATTTACTCAGGAGGACATCTTGTGATTTTATACTTTCTACTTTCCATGTGGATTAGACCTATGTAAGCCTCTCTTAGTGTCCACATTGTTGTCTAAATGCTCTGACATTATGGTTTGTAGGCTGGCTTTATGTTTAAAAACCACCTGTGAGTGAGTACATGTGATAATTGTCTTTCTGTGTCTGGGTTACCTCACTCAAAATAATGTTTTCTAGCTCCATCCATCTTCCTGCAAAATTCAAGCTGTTGCTATTTTTTTCTGCTGTGTAGTACTCCATTGTGTAAATGTACCACATTTTCCTTATCCATTCTTCGGTAGAGGGGCATTTAGGTTGTTTCCAGGTTCTGGCTATGACAAACAAAGCTGCTATGAACATAGTTGAGCACATGTCCTTGTGGCACGACTGAGCATCCTTTGGATATATACCCAAAAGTGGTATTATTGGGTCTTGAGGAAGGTTGTTTCCTAATTTTCTGAGAAATTGCCACACTGACATCCAAAGGG
>NW_026067949.1:12800479-12827543 GCF_014885135.2 Alexandromys fortis
AAAAAAAAAAAAAAAAAACCCAATGTTAACTAAGAAAAAATAAAACCCTACCAAACAACCAAATAAACGAACACCTTTCCTTCCCCCACTCTCCACTACCCCCTCAAAAATTTTCTAGCAATCAAGCTTGGTATGGTGTCAAACACCTGTGATCACAGCATTTAGGAGGTGGAGGCAGGAGAGTCAAAGTTCAAGGCCAGTCTGGGTTGTAGGAAAGCCTCCCCTTTCCCCCAAAAGCCCAAGGACTGAGAGTGCCTGCAGTTTTCAAGGTTAAAGGGACGTTCCTCATTAGACCCACGACATTTGATGTGGGTTTTCTGTTTGCTCCTTTAATTCACAGATGTGTCAGTGTCTAATTTACCGTTTGAACGAGCTTTATAAACGGATGAACGATACTGGCTTTTGTCATATTCAGTGTGGAAAATTTGTTTGACGGCTGAATAGTCAAACACAAGACATTTGTCTAACTTCTCTCTGTTTCAAGTGTTCCCCCCCTCCCCCCCTGTGGTCGGAGTTGTTTTTCCAGACAGGGTCTCACTTTTTAAGCTTGGTTGGCCTTGAACTCACAGAGATCTCTCTGCTTTGACCTCAAGTGCTGGGACCATGCCCAACTGGTGTGAATTTTGAAGACTATGTTCTTCAGCTGGGACTTGCATCTTGTATGAGTTGGTTTTCCTGGATTTGTGACCTAGTTACTCTAGAAGCACATTGATACTCCTTAACCTTTTCTTTTAAAGTGTTCTGAGACATGGTTTCTCTTTACTTTTGGAGCCTATCCTGGAATTAGCTCTTTTTTTTTTTTTTTTTAAGGACAGTGACTACATTTATTTATTCTCTTCCCCCCCCTGTCAGGGTGGGGCAGAGGGGTGCTGAGGAAATTTGAGATGAGGCGGGAGGGCAGAGTTCAGAGCAGCCAGAGCAGATGATTCTAGAAGAGCACTATTCCCCCAAGGACAGTTTACAAAGTGTGGGGAGCTCCCCCGGGGTCTGCCTTCTATGATTCCAGAGGAGAATCCCAGCTCCTTACCCACTCTACCAAAGTTAATCTATTTTGTTATTTTTCAACAAATTTAAAGGTGCCTGCCCAGTGGAATTAGCTCTTGTAGCCCAGGCTGAGCTTGAACTCACAGAGGTCTTGCCTGCCTCTGCCTCCTGAGTGCTGGAATTAAAGGCTTGTGCTACCACCACCTGACAATCCTTAACCTTTTAAATGACTGTTTATTTAGTAGAGTGGTGGTGGCATATGCTTTTAATCCTATTTCTCAGGAGGCAGAAGCGGGCAGATCTCCGGGATTTTGAGGCCAGCTTGGTCTACAGAGTGAGTTCCAGGATAGCCAGGGCTACACAGAGAAACCCTATCTCAAATATCCAGAAAACCAAGACAATTAGATGACTGTTTATTTAAGATAGGGTCTTATGTAGCCCAGGTGGCCTCAAACTTGCAACACATAGCAGAGGCAGGCATTGAATTCCTGGTCCTTCTGCTTCTGACTATGGAGTACCAGTGTCCAGCTCTGTGTCTATAAAGTACAGAGAGGGCATGGATTCCCTGAAGCTGAAGTGACAGGCAGCTGTGACCCATCTGATGTGGGAGTTGGGACTTGAGCTTGGATCCTCAGAAGAGGTTTAATAACCTAAACCAATGGGCGATCTCTCCAGCTCTTGTTTGTTTTGAGACAGAGTCTCACTCAGTAGCTCAGGCTAGCTTCGAGTGTCGGGGTTATAGGTAGCAACTACTTTGCCTGACATAATTCTTAACCTTAAAATTGGTTTTGGACTGGGTGCTGCAGCTCTGAGGAGACCTTGCCCACATGTTTAAGGCCCAGGAATAAAAACACAGAAATAAATAAATTATTCTGGGCTATAGGAACAATTTTCAGAGTGTAGCTTCATTGTCATAACCACTGCAGAAATGACTTTCCAAAATAAATAAATAAATAAATAAATAATACCGGTAATAGGGTGTGGTGGCTCCTACCTGCAATTCCAAAATTTAAAAGCTAAGGCAAGAAAAAAAATCTCAGCTGGGCGGTGATGTTTCACGCCTATAATCCCAGCACTTGGGAGGCAGAGGCAGGCAAATTTCTATGAGTTCCAGGCCAGTTTGGTCTATAGAGTTCTAGGGCAGGCTCCAAAAGCTAAAGAGAAACACTGTTTCAGGGAAGAAAAAAAAAAAAAGAAAAGAAAGAAAAAGAAAAGTGCCTCAACTTTGAGGCCTACTTGGGCTATATAGTGAGTTCCAAGCCAGTTTGCACTACATTGTAAAACACTGTCTTAAAAAAAAATAATCCTTGCCATGCAGTGATGACGCACGCCTTTAATCCCAGCACTCCAGAAGCAGAAGCAGTTGGAGTGTTTGAGGCCAGCCTGGTCTATAGCGTGAGTTCCAGGACACCCAAGGTGACACAGAGAACTCCTACCTCGAAAAACCACCACCACCAATGATAATAGTAAAATAATAATCCTAGCCAGGCTTGGTGGTCCACATCTTTGATCCCAGCTCTGGGGAAACAGAGGCTGGTGTGTCTTTGTGAGCTTGAGGATAGCCAGAGCTCCATAGTGAGACCCAGTCTCAACCAAAACAAAGAAAATCCTTAGCTCAGTTCTGTGGCACACACCTTTAATCCTAGCACTCTGTAAATTCAAGTCCAGCCTGGAGTTCTAGGCCAGCCAATGCTACCTTGTTAAATGTCTCCACTGCACACAAAAAAGATACCTAAAAACAAACAAACAAAAAAACCAAGCAAGCAAAAACAAAATCCAAACCTTTTTTTTTTTTTTTTTTGAGACAGGGTTTTGCTGTAGTTTGAGAGCCCATCCTAGAACTAGCTCTTGTAGACCAGGTTGGCCTTGAACTCACAGAGATCTGCCTGCCTCTGCCTCCCAAGTGCTGGGATTAAAGGCGTGTGCCACCACCGCCCGATTCCAAAACCATTTTGGGGTGGGAGAGTAGCTAGGTGGTAGAAAGCATCATCCACAGTACTGCCCCTTCCTCTCAAAAGAGAAAGGATTAAATGAACACAAGGAAGTAACTGGGATGATGAAGTTTAGTTTTAGGGAGGATTCTGGGGTAGGGCGTTTTTTATCCCTAGGGGTGGAGCTAAATTACACAGCCTCGCCTGACTCTGTAAAAGCTTGCTCGTCTTGGTTCTCAGGCAGTAGTCACTCCGAGTGGCTCCTAGTTCACCAATGGCTTCCAGGTCTTCAGTGGTTCCCAGCTCAGACCCCCAGCTCCTCCGCTTTTCCAAGTTGCCCTCCTTCCAGGTATGAAAGTCACAGTGGGGTCCGAGGGCTATAGCAGCGGTCTTCAGGAACATGGAGGGGGAGGGTTTGTGAAATGTTGGGACCTGTTTTCCAACACTGATGGCTTTGGTGTTGGTGAGTTCCTTCGCTTGGCATAGCACTTCAATGGCGCGTTCTTAGGACCCACCCCTCAAGGCAGCCTGCTGGAACTGGGGAAGGGATTGCACGGATTCACTCATTCCCAGGCCAGTGAGGAACATGAACCTGGGCTGAGCTTGAGTTTATCTGCAAAATGGAGTTGAAAATCACCAAGTAATTTAACCATGTGTGTGGGGCCTGAGCAGGTCAGATGTGAAAAGTGCAGGCTTCTGGCCTGCTGCTCGCTGGTGCGGTACAGGGATTCCGCAGCAAAATGGTGATGGATCCAGGCTCCCGGGTGGCTGGAGATTAAAGACGCTCAACCCAAAGCCCAGGGCTTAGCCACCAGTCATGTCGGTCCATCTTTGGGAAACATGGTTTCTGGTTGGTTGCCTCTGCTTGGCAGGAGGTCTTTTCCCTGATTCAGGCAAAGAAGGGCTGCTTGTTGGGTTGAGACAGGGCTCAGGCATGGCTTTGCCTCTTGGCTCAGTGAATGACCACTTTACTGTTCTTACCTCTGGGAATTTAGGTTGGGAGGGGGGAGCTAGTGATTTTCTGGGTGGTGGTTGGGGTAACTCCTCCTTGGTTATCCACAGAGCTTGTTAATGCAGCAGAGGGTTCCCCAGTGTATAGGGTGCCCAACTCCGTAAAAGATGCTAAGGAGGAAAAGATAGGGAACTCTCCACAGGACTGAAAAGCCTTTGAAAATGTGTATGTGTGTGTGGGGGGGGTGGTTCCAGTCTCTTCTGAATATTTAGTGACCAATGTTAGGAGCAACTAGGTGCAGCAGCCTTGCCTATAAGCGAACATTTGGAAGGTAGATGCATGAGGTTTAGTAGCTCAAGGTTATCCTTGGCTACACTGGGCCTTCCAGGCCAGCCCTGGGGTACTTGAGACCCTCAAAGTGATAATGGCATTGGGGATTGCTCATTTGCTAGTATATGCCTAGCATGCGTGAACACGGGCGTTTGATCTGTATAAACCAGGCTGCACATGTCTGTAATCCTAGTAGTTTATAATCCCAGCATTTAATGTCAGCTTCCAGAATGGAGGAGGTAAGGATTTCAGGATTATCCTTCACTCTCAAGAAAGTTCAGTCTGAGCCGGGCAGTGGTGGCATGCACCTTTAATCCCAGCGCTCGGGAGGCAGAGGCAGGCAGATCTCTGAGTTCAAGACCAGTGTGGTCTACAAAAGCTAGTTCCAGGACAGGCTCCAAAGCTGCCGAGAAACCCTGTCTCAAAACCAAAATTCAAGTCTGGGCTGCACTAGACCCTATCTCAAGTAAAATTTAAGAGCCAAACTTGGTAGCATACACCTTTAATCTGAACATTTTGGAGAGAGATAGGTGGATCTCTATGTCTTGGTCTACAGAGCAAGTTCCAGAACAGCCAGGACTACACAGAAATCCTGTCTTGGAAAAAAAAAAAAAGTAAATATTAAAAATTTTGAAAAAAGAAAATGCACAGAATACAATTCGGGAGGGGACAAGAAACATGAGCTATGGAAGGAATGAGAAAATCTTATTGCAAATTACATCCTATTTGCATGCTGGTGCTACAGAAATAGATCCTATTTACAAGGTCCCACCTGGACACCCCGGTTTATCAGCTCCGAGTCTGTGGGGCAACACTAAGTCCCATAGAATGTGGAGTTAGAATGATTTGTGCTTCCCCCCCCCCTTTTTTTTTTTTTTTTTTTTTTTTTTGGTTTTTCGAGACAGGGTTTCTCTGTGGCTTTGGAGCCTGTCCTGGAATTAGCTCTGTAGACCAGGCTGGTCTTGAACTCACAGAGATCCGCCTGCCTCTGCCTCCCGGCTGTGCTTTATTTTCTTTGAAGGCAGTGGTGGTACGTGCACTCAGGAGGCAGAGTGCATGTTGGAGAGATTTGGGTTCTAACTCACAGATGAGAACATATCACCAGGGTTCCCGAATCACAAGTGCTGGGACAGCTCAGCTCTTTGAGCCCAAGATGACTTAGAAACTGCTCTAGTTGGGTATAGCCTTTAACTCATGATGCCCCTGCCTCTGCATCCCAAGTGCTGGGATTACAGGCATGAGCCACTGGCAGCTTCTGCTGTTTCTTTTTATTTATTTTTTCTTTTTATGTTCATCGGTGTTCTGCCTATATGTCTGGGGGGTGGGGGGTGTCAGAAGCCCTGGAACTAGAGTTATAGATGAGTGTGAGCTGCCATGTGGGTGCTGGGTGTTGAACCTGGTTCCTCTGAAAGAGCAGTCAGTGCTCTTAACCACTGAGGCAATTCTCCAGTACCTTCTTTTCAATTTTTGTTTTAAAAGTTTTAGCTCAGCCGGGCAGCTGTGGCACACGCCTCTAATCCCAGCATTTGGGAGTCAGAGGCAGGCGGATCTCTGTGAGTTCCAGGCCAGCCTGGTCTAAAGAGCTAGTTCCAGGACAGGATCCAAAGCTATAGAGAAACCCTATCTTGAAAAACAAACAAACAAAAAAAGTTAGCTCATCTACAGATGTTCTAGAGTTTTTGTTTTTAGTGCTGGGATCAGCCTTGGCTTGGAATACACTAGAGCTTTATGAGGCTTGCGTTTCCCAGTACTCACTTCTGACACTGCTCTCTGCCTCCTCTTTCTTCTCATGAGCTGGAATCAATTGTACTTTATCTGCTTGTAAGTTGCCCTAAATCTACGTTGGAGCAACAAATGGAAAACTACAGCCCCCCGCCACAGGAGAGCACTACTGAGAGCGCTTTTGAGTATCCCTTTTTAGCACCTTGTCTGCATATTTATGAACATACCCAAGTGAGGCTAAAAATGGACCGCCATTCCATCTGCCCTATGCTTTCGCCTCTCACTCTGCCCCATTTAAGCCTGCTTCTCTGAAGTCTGGGCCTTTCTCGGGACGATGTAATGCATTGCCGTTCTTGAATTCTGGCTTAAGAGGATAGATTCTCTGGCTGTGAGCCTGACCCAACCATTCTAAGATTATCAAAATTGCCACAGGGCCTGGGAGATGCTCCTGACGAGTGCAGAAGCTCGAAGTGGGTTTGTTCAGGTGATTTACTGGGAGCCACTGTCTCTGCCATTTGTGACAAAGTCTACTCTAGGCCCCTTGCCGCTGCTCATGGTCAGGGAAGCAAAGAGCCAGCAGTTTGTTCAGTGGCCTCAGAGGAGACCCAAAGAAGCAGGGACAGAAGGCAGCTGCCTCCTCTCAGGCCTGGCCTGCCAGGGCAGCTCAGAACCTTGCAGGCTGTATTGGCCATCTTCTGGCTTGAGAACCTGGAGGGTTTGCGATGAGCAGGGCTAGTCTGGATGCTCCCATTTCATTCCTGGGATTTTCCCAGGCCTGGTGACTCAGGTCCTCCACTTCCCACCTCCCCAATGCTAGAGCTATAAGTGTGAGCCACCACACCCAGCAGTGTTTACTTGTTTACTTATTTGTTTGAACGCACAAAGCCTGGGTGTCTGGCTTCCCCAGTGAAGTCAAGATCTACCAGATCAGATCATGCCTTGCTGTACCTGCCCCTGACCAGTGCCCAGCTCCTCCCAGAACTTTCCCCCTGTGACTGAACTCGATACACCCGACTTGGCGTGGTCCATTGCTGGCTGCTTGGCTCAGTTGGGCGGCTCCCCCACGTGCTTGGCTGAATTCAGTTGAGGCGCCAACAGCCAGCGGTTAAGAATAAGATGTTTTCCTCTTCCATTCCCTGCTGTGTCTCCCCACTTTCACCCCCACTCTTCACTGCTACCAGCTCTAGAGGTGGGTTCTGCAGACAGGGGCAGACCGGAAGGTGGGGCATTTGGGGAGGCAAGCTGCCTTAGAGGGCTGGGTTTCTAGGAAAGAACGGGTTCATCTGAAGGGAAGCGGATTGAAAGCTGTTTCTGGGGAGGAGGTCTGCATCGTGAGGTGGATACTGCAGGAGGTGAGCCCCCAGGAGGAAGGGCACTACCAGCCCCCTTTTTAAGATCTCTTTTTGTGCATTGGTGTTTTACCTGCATGTGTGTCTGTGTGAGGGTGTCAGGTCCCCTGGAACTGGAATTACACACAGGTATGAGCTGCCGTGTGGGCGCTAGGAATTGAACCTGGGTCCTCTGAAAGAGCAGCCAGTGTTCTTAAAACCCCTGAACCATCTCTCCAGTCCCCTACCGGTCCTTTGAAGTCTCTCACAGGTGTACTGGTTACCAGAACCACGCCATGTATTTGGCATGACAGCATGTGGGGGTATCTATACTATGGTATAGGATGGACATCATGTATTTGTACAATTCTTTTACAGTTCTGAACCCTGAGATATTAGAACAGGTCACACCTATGAGTTAGGTAAGGGGGTCTGGTCTATGCACTATATAAATATACCCATTTAATAGATGAGGAAACTGAGACTTGGTTGAGCTAGCATGTCTACAAATAAATGGATGGATAAGCATATCATAATTTTAAAGTTCTTTCTGACTCCAAAGTTGGTATGTTTAGCTGAAGATTTTCATGATGAAGACTACGAATCTCCTGTTACCCGAGCTCAGGCCAGCACCAATCATCTACTCTAGCCATGCAAAGGCTGTCTTTCTGCTTCTTCAGAGCTGCTCCTTGTCCACGGTTAGCTTGATAAATGATTTCATTATGAGATTATGAAACAGATACAATGTCTCCTTGGTCTGTTTTTCTTCTGCTCACAATGTAATTTCCCCACACTGGGTTAGTCACAAAGACAATGTTTATTTTGGTTTCATTGTTCTAGCCCAGAAGTAGTGCTAGAAGGTTCTAGAGACCCAGGCAAACTGGCTTTTTAGGGCAGACCCACTCTCCAGAGAACCCGTTAGCTGTTAGTCTACCAATTGCATGGCTAGATAATCCATTCATTCAGGGGGGCAGAGCCTTGAGTATCTCATAAGGAAGATTGTAAATTTGGTCTGTCTCAATATGCAGGGATGGGTGGCTCATGTCTATAGCCCCTCATTTAGGAGGCTGAGGTTGAAAGACATGGAGTTCCAGGCTCTCTTTCTTTCTATATATCAGTGGGAATACCACAACGATTTCTAGACAGCACTTCACTATGTAACCCAGGCTGGCCTGAAACGTGTGCTCTTAACCTCAACCTCAAGTGCAGGAAGTGGAGTTATACATCTATTTAAGCTCACTCCAACATTTGTCAATACTTTAATACAAATACATCATGCAGCAAAGTCCAAAGGAAGAGATTCGCCCCTAAGAAACCACACAAAGACAAAGGACAAACATTGGCTGTGCAGGATAACCTCAGATACTTAAGGAATCCTAGGGTGATGGTGGAGTTTCGGGAGTCTGTTCAGTTTGCTTGTTGCCAGCAGGAAAATGTCTAGTTTGTCACGAGATGATGTCACTGTGCTGCTCAGGGTAACCTCCTACTGCAGGGCCTCCTGCAATCGTCTATCTCAGTCTCCCTGGGTACAGGCGTTCATCGCTGTCTCTTCTGCATGGTGGGGTAAACATTTGTGTGGCACTAAGGTTTAGCTCATAAGAAACTTAGTCAAAATTAAATTGCAACGGCGGTAGCAGGAAGCACAGATTTTAAACGGCAGTGCAAATGCTGGAGCCAGACGGCCGGGTGTAGATTCTAGCACTTGTTGGGACTTTGGGCAAGATGAGCTCGCAATCTTAATTGACTCATCAATAAAATGGAGATGATAAACTTATCTTGTAGGAAGAAATGAGTCAGCATGTGTCTTGCACAAAGTAAACAGGGTTTCATAGCTACTCTGACCACACGGTACAGTTTCTATAGCAGCCGGCAATCAGTTCTCTACAGCATCGGAGCTCAGTAGAGCGATCCACTGGTCTTCGGCCAGACCCCACCACACCATTCAGTTATTATGGTTCTGTATTGTAAATTGCATGCTTAATCAAGGTGTGGTTGTCCACACCTGTAACGACTCTTTCTCAACCAAATCCCAAGTATACAGATAGTACAAGAAAATTTTTTTTTTTAAAAAAATGGCTAGTAAAACTTGCAAATTGACCACAAAGGAAATGACCACTCCTAAGATTAGTTAGGGTCTAATTAGCCCTGGCAGTCGAAACTTCCTCCCGGGCAGAATGACTTCTGTGGCATGCCCTTGCCCCTGAACTTAAGTTACACCCTTAAGTATGCATTCCTGCTGTTCAAATTCAGTTGGAGCTGGTTTGGGGATTTTAAATTAACGGGAGCAACTAGGATGTCTTCTGACTTTGTTTGGCCTAATACTGCATCCGTGGGATGCACTTCCTTTAGAATAAGTTGTTCATTTTCATTGCTGTGTATCATCTGGCTACTTTGACAATGATAAAAGTTAATCATTTGAGTGTTTTCTCAGTTAGCTTCTGTTCCTGGGAATGCCTATCAGAGTTGTTCAGAGCTGTGTTCTTCTGGTCTTGTTTGTTGATCATCTGTACATGTAGTTTCTTTATGACCATGCCTACCAGTGACTGTTACTCCTCACTCTGGCTTGGCCATGCGCTCTTTCTGTTTAATTTTTTTTTAATTTCAGAATTTATCTTTTTATTATAATTTCTTTTCTGTTTTTTTTATTTTATTGATCTCTACATTTTTCTCTGCTCCCCTCTCTGCCTCTCCCCTCCCCTCTTCAGTCCTCCCCCAAGATCCCCATGCTTCCAAATTTACTCAGGAGAGCTTGTCTTTTTCTACTTCCCATCTAGATTAGATTTATGTAAGTCTCTCTTAGTGTCCACATTGTTTTCTAAGTTCTCTGGGATTGTGGTCTGTAGGCTGGCTTTCTTTGCTTTATGTTTAAAAACCACCTATGAGTGAGTACATGTGATAATTGTCTTTCTGTGTCTGGGTTACCTCACTCAAAATAATGTTTTCTAGCCCCATCCATTTTCCTGCAAAATTCAAAAATTTTTCTGTTGTGTAGTACTCCATTGTGTAAATATACCACATTTCTTTATCCATTCTTCAATCAAGTGACATTTAGATTGTTTCCAGGTCTGGCTATGACAAACAAATCTGCTATGAACATAATTTTATACATTTGTATGTGCATATGTGTGCAGAAGTTCAGAGGTCAGAAGAGGGCATCAAATCCCCTGGAACTAGAGTTACAGGCAGTTGTGAATCACTATGAGAGCGGGGAACTGAACCCAGGTCCTGTAAGAGCAGTAAGTGCTAAGACATCTCCAGTCCTCATTGTGTGGTTATCTATCGGTCTGTCTCTATCTATCTATCTATCTATCTATCTATCTATCTATCTATCTATCTGAGATAGCAAAGCAATTCTCTCTATTGTATAGTCCTGGAACTCAGGTAGTCCAGGCTGGACTTGGACTTGAATTCACATCACTAACCTGCTTCCCAGTGCTGAGATTAAAGCCACACCCCCAACCTTGTGTAATTTTTTTTTTTTGACACGGTGTCTCACTTAGTCCAGACTTGTCTTTCTATACATCAGCTTGAGCTCCTGAGTCTCCTGCCTCTACCTCCCAGTACTGGAATTACAGGTGGGCCCACTACTTCTGGCTACTTCTTCATTTGAAAGGTGTGTTTCTTTTAATGTCTGGAATGTTTGCCTGGAATGATTCCAGACTTGCCTTGCCCCTCTAGATCCATTCTGTGTTTGAGGTGAGGGGCAGGGGTCCATTTCATTTGTTCTTGTCTGATGGCTGTTTATTTCCCGAAGACTGCACTGCAGTGGTATCGCTGTGAATCAAGAGTTTTCATTTGTGCACTTATAGCGTTTGAGGCGTGGTCTCACGTGGTTTAGGCTGGCCTTGAAATTCTGACCCTTCTGCCTTTAAGTCCTGAGCCATCCCACTTGGCTCTGGGTTTTCCTTTACTCATTTTTTTTTTTTTTTTTTTTTTTTTTTTTTTTTTTTTTTTTTTGGTTTTTCGAGACAGGGTTTCTCTGTGGCATTGGAGCCTGTCCTGGAACTAGCTCTGTAGACCAGGCTGGTCTCGAACTCACAGAGATCCGCCTGCCTCTGCCTCCCGAGTGCTGGGATTAAAGGCGTGCGCCACCAACGCCCGGCTTTTCTTTTACTCATATACAGGTACTTTTGGGTTCTGTGAAGGAAAAGCCTATTAAAGAATAGGGAAAACTTGCTGATACGAACTCTTAACTCACTTAGTGCCATGACTATGCAAAGAAGTACACATGGATTTCCCATCCTCAGTCTTTCATATGAGTTTACATGAGAAATCAATCACATTGCACTCAGTATCAATAAATACATTTTCACAGTAAAAAAAAAAAAAAACACCACAAATCCAAAGAGCAATGAGTTCAAGAGTTTTCATTCCTCTAAACTGTCTTATTTTCCTACACACCAGCCCCAGAGGCTCAGGTTTCAGACTAGTACCAGTTATACAGAACTGTATCTTTATGTAGCATGGGGAAGATGGTGGATGTGAACCTCAATTTCAAACTAATGATATGATTTACCAGATTCCACCTCACAGTGCAATGCTAAGCCGCGGTGAGCTGGTGTAATCCATGTTGGTGATAGATGGTATTTTAGAAGTTGGCCTGTAAACACAGGCTTTAGCACTAACGAGGATGGTCGGTATCTGAAAGCAAATGAACATAGGGAAGGAAGGGTTCAGAAGAAGCCTGATGAAGGGGGTTGAGAGTAGACACTGCAGGGAAGGGAAGCAGAGAGCTGCAGAGCCACCCTGAGGGCCGTCTATGCTCAGTAAAAAGCCTCTTGGATTGACTTCCCTCATCTCCTGGAACAAGGGAGCCTTCCCAAGGTTTCTGCAGAGCTGGACTTCAAGCTTTAGCTCCGTTTGGGGGGCAATTTTAAAGCAAGGGGGAAGGCAATTAGGTCCCCGCCTCACGAAAGCTTAGCCACTGGGAGTCAGCTCACTGGATGACCGGTGAATGAAGGCCAGGAGAATCTGGAAACTTAGCACAGGTGGAGTGTGCAGCCTGCCTTGCCCACCATTGGCCGCAGGCAAGGCTGAGCTCCTTGATCACGTGAGAGCAGAAGCCTTTTACTCTGGACTCCACTCCACCCGCCACGGGTTGGAGAGGTGCTTGCTGAGCTGAGCCACTCCCTAGGAATGTCTTAAGTCCACCTTCTAGAGCAAGCATCATCCCTCAGCAGGACCTCTAGGAGGATTAGCTGTCTTCCCCGCGTTCAGCAAGTCCTGTCCTTTGCTGCTGTAGGCAGTATTGGCACTGTGATCAGTCTAATACCTTCCTATTCTTCCAAAAAGCCTCTTTGAAAGCAAGGGTGGGTAGCACACTGAGTGCTGTGTGACACCGGGCCGTATTCCCGTTTTAGGTCGGAGCAAACGGGGCAGTGGAAAGCAAGCGGGGCAGAGCAGGGAACTCAAGACAGGCAGCTGAGCACCTGAGATCTTGTCCCATAGTGCAAGCACTTCAAATATTAGTTATGGGCACTTAGACACCTGGAGTTGCGGCCGAAAGGAGTAAGCTAGCTCTCTTTTAGCAGAGCTAAAGTGAGCCTGTGCCAACACCCACGTCTTAATCTTGGCTCCTTGGCCCCAGGCAAAGCTTTTATGCTCCGTTAGGACGTGGTGTCTGTCCTCAGTGTTCAGTACTAGCCCGGGGGCTTGTTCCCAGGGCAGATCTCCTGGTCACGTTAGAGAGGGTGGAGGTGGAGGAAACTGACCGAAAAGAGTCTTGACAAACCTTAGGCTCTCACAGCAGAGACAGCAGGCATGCCAACTCAAGACCTTCCCCAGACAGTCTCGAAATCCTTGCTGGCCTTGTTCTAACTGCCCAGTCCAGACAGGTCTCAGGGCAGAAGCACCTCCAACAATCCTGGCTTTGTTGCGAAGAATCTGTCCCTGAATTTTCCCGTCTATGCTCAGTGTCTAACCTCTCTCCAGCCCGAGAGACCGGAAGGCGCAGGCTCCCGTGGAGGAGTCAGAGGGCAGGGGACGCAGCTGGCTGGCTGGCGTTCGCGGGAACCCGCGTGGGAGGGCAGCAGGGGGTTCGAGGCGCGCGAAGCGCCACCGGGGCGCAGGCCGTTCGGCCGGCCGTTCGTACTGCCTGCCTGGTCTGAGGTTTCTTCCCGCAGCCCTCGAGGTCGCGATGGGCTCATTAAGCCGGCAGGTAGGCAGTGCCCTGGCGGCGGCAGGCGGTCCTGGAATGTGCGAGGGGCGTGATGACAGCGACTGCCGCCGGCCTCTTTGCGCAACACCTTCACTGTATATATACCGGGCTCTCAGTTGCGCTCCACCTGGGTGCCTCCTGCAGTCCCTTACCTGCGAAGGGAGCGCTGGTGAGTACACCGCCGCTGCTACCACGCTGCCGGCTGCTGGCTGCTTCTGCCCTCAAGGACCTTCACTGAGTTTTTTTTTTTTTTTAAGTGACTTCATTCTTATAGACGTCCCCCCCCCCACCCCATGCTGAGCGCAAGAGACTTCCTTCACTGCTTCACTGGCTCTGGGCTGCAGAGGAGAAAAATAGAGCATATCTTTCCGATCTTTACTGTCAGGGCGACTCTTGGGACCTTAGGGAGGTGGACATGTCCCACCTGGAGCTTCTATGGTAGCTTTGCCTGAGTGGCGTGGGGTGGGAGCTACCTGGCTGGGCTCACTCTTTGGGTCACTACCTGTGTGTGACCCCCTTCAGGTCCCTGCCATGCAGTTGCCCTCCTGGTGACACCTGGGTATTTTCTGCAAATTGTAGTTTTCTGGTCGCTGGAGGGATGAGTCGCCTCCAGGGGGACTCAGCCAAAGGCTCCTGCCCCTCAGATGTGTGGAGCAGAACCTAGGGTTTGATTTCTGTTCAGGTAGAGGGTACCAGGCAGCTAAATGTTAGTAACTTGCAGGAAGAATCTACGCTCAGGGGAGACCCAGCATGAAAGAGGGGAGAGCCTGTATTGGAGTTCAAGCTCCATGGGGGGCAGATGCCTGCCTTAGGTGCTGTGGTTACTTTCTTAAACCCCGGCTTTCCTACTCTGGGCGGGGGGTCTTCAGGAGAGTTTTGTGCTAGCCGGGATGGCTCTGTCATCTTGTGTCCCTTTTCTGACTTACAGACTATAAGCTGCCCTCTGTTAGGCGTTTCTGGAAAACCCGAGCCTCTCCTCTGTGGCCATTGTTTGGGATTGGAGACTTGTCTTATCCTCTGCCAGCTGATAATGACCCTTTCTGTTTTGTAAGCTTGTAAATGGATGGCAAGAAGGGCAGGCTTTGTAGTAGTTTGGGATGTTCCTCAAGTTGCCCCTCTCTCGCCTCTATTCCAGGCTACCACAACTGTAGCTGCTAGATATAAGCCAGGCACAGAGTAAATTCAGGAAGAAAACAGCGTTTGGGGAATCTGAGTATAGTGAACTAGTTTTCAGTAATGATTACATTATGCTTAGGTTTACAAATTCAGGTTTTTTTCCACTCCCCCCAATCAAGGCAGAATATGGATACAGGTCAACTACAAAACTCATTTGCAACCTAAGGACTGAACTCAGAACCTTGTTATGCTAGGTAGTCACTATGCCACTGAGATGGAGATGTATCACCAGCTTTTGGCTTTTTGAGACAGTCTCATGTGGGTCAAAATAGTCTTGAACCAGTCCTGCTCAGGCCTCAGCTTCCCAAGTGCTGGGATGATAGACTTGTTCTACCACACCTGACTAAAAGTTACTTAAAAATATCGTAAATGCAAACTAAAAGGACATTGTGACAGTTTGAGGGCCCAAATTTATAGAGATGGGCCAAATGCCTATTAAAAAATTAATTACTAACCAGGTGGTGGTGGGGCACGCCTTTAATTCTAGCACTTGGGGAGGCAGAGGCAGGTGGATCGCTGTGAGTTTGGGGCCAGCCTGGTCTACAAGAGCTCCAAAACAACAGAGAAACTTTGTCTCAAAAAGCCAAAATAATAATAATAATAATAATAATAATAATAATAATAATAACTGCTGGGCAGTGGTGGCACATGCCTTTAATCCCAGCACTCTGGAGGCAGAAACAGGCAGATCTCTGTTAGTTCAAGGCCAGCCTGTGTACAGAGTTCCAGGACAGGCTCCAAAGCTAGAGAAACTGTATCTTGAAAAAACAGAAACAAAGCTATTCTCAAGATCTAGAGCCGGTTAGTTGCTTCTCCTGCCCCCTTTATGAACAAGGTCTTACTGTAGCTCAGGACATATCATACATGACAATCCTCCTGCCTCAGCTTTTGCAGTGTTGGGATGTCAGGCATGTATCACAAGCACCACGATCAAGTCGCTACCTCTCCTGTGAGGGAGGGTTTTCCTGATTAAAGGAAGCGAAGGGAAGGCAGCTCTTACCCTCAGTGATTCTAGCTCCTTCATTTAAAGCTTAAGAACTTCTTAGGTCTCCAGAGAACATTGGATGCATGGAGTTGAGTTGTCTCTGAAGCTGTAGTGATTCTCTGAGCAGTTTTTCCTGTATCTCAGGTTTCCTTAAGGTACAGTCATAAAGTTAGCACCAAAAGATAAATATAAAACCGATCTCTCCCTCTGGAGAATGGTGTTGAAGGTGGTCTCAGAGGTGACCGCTAGCTGAGTATGGTGGCATACTTCTGGAGAGGCTGAGGCAGGAGGATTGCCATAAACTATATGGGTTATATAGTACATCCTGATCCCCCCAAATGCAGTAAATTAGATGAGTTGATCAGTGTGCATGACTTATAACACAGCCTGTAGGTGCTCAATACACGCCTGCCTGCCAGCGCCAACCACTGTCCTTTAAGTTCCCTGGTCATTCTTGTGCTGTGGTCACACCTGGTGTGAGGAAACAGGACCACTGACCTGGGCCATTTCACGTTTTCATTCTCGGGCCTCAGCTAGGCAAGCTCTAAACACAGCCCCCCCCCCGCCCCCATCTCCCGGTCAGGTCCTGGATGGAGAGGCCCAAACAATGCAAAGTAAAGGGTGTGGGTGACTGCCAGGTACCCTACACTTCCCTGTTTGGTGAGTCCTAGAAGAGCCCAGAAGTTTCCCTTTCTGGACCTGCCCAGGAGGAATGAGTTCCTCTTGGCAATGTGTGTGATTGCGATTGCCTGAAGTGGAGCCAAGAGTGAGGTTCCCATCCAGCTCGGTAGAGGCGGGCCTGGTGTGGGCTCATGATGTGGGGCACTTGGGATAGCTCTTGCTCTCGCTGGAGAGTTGGCACCCTGTTAGATGGAAGCTTTCCCTCCTTGTTGGCTGCTTCTGGCAGGAGTGAGAGAATGCAGGAATATGGTGTTAGGTGGGCAAGTAGAGGAACCATGGCATCTGGAGGTAGGAGAAAACCTTTGGAGAGGCCAACAGCTAAGGCCCCTTCCTGCAGGAAACAGATTCGGTCCCTGCCATGTGTCTGGGTCAGTGACCTCAGATTGACATCCCATGCTCTCTCTGCCCTGCTTAGGAGCTCCTCCCCTTTTCAGTAGACATACCTGGAGGACTGCTGTGTTGGGCAAAACAGTCATTGCAGAATTCCTGATCACTATATTGGGTATTCAGTCGGCCACAGGAGTGATTCCTGTAGTCGTGTTCCCGAGTCCTTGATGAGCCAGGAAAGAGGCTCCTGGTGCTTGGATGGGGCCTGGAGGCTTCTCTACCTGCCCCCCCCTCCCCCCCGTGAGGTTCATAGTGTATGAAGGCTCTGGCTCTAAAAATGCATCCTTGGGTTTACACACACGCATGCACACAGAGACACGCTGAACTGTGTGACTTTCATCTCTTTGCCTTGGTTTTCATTGTATCCTGGAAAGAAAAATTCCTTCTTTGTTCCAATAATGTCATCCCCAGGCAGTGGTGTGACTATAGACTGCTTCCTTGGTTCTCTTTGCCTCGTTTGCCTTTTGAGGGGTCATGTCATGGGGCATCGCTCATCCCTTGGGATCCTTATTGTGCCCAAGGCTGGCAATGAAATCTTCCATGTAGACCAAGTGGGGCTTCGACTACTTCATGATGCCACTCATTTCTCCAGTCTGGGTGACTCTTGGGCAATGCTCAGGCCTCACCTACACTCTCCAGGAGGAATATGACAGATATCTCTATTTTTGAGATGATGACATGGAAGCCTAGACGGCTCCTCAGGGCTGGCCTCCCTCCACCACAGCACTGTCTCACGGCTGCTTGCCAGACACTCCACGGAAGTATTACTTTCAGGGACCTGGAGGATCCCTGGGGAGATGACCTGCTCCATTGGCCAGTTGTAGGGTATTTGCTTGCTCCAGGCCTAGCCTTAGCTCCAGAGTTTCTGCTGCAGGCTCTGGGTCACAGGAGGCCGGGAGAGTGGGGCTTGTGTGTGCACCAGAGCAGCAGAGTGAGTGGCATGGCTGGACAGTTGCCAGATGTCCTACATCTCCTACTTTTAGGATACATACAGCTGTGGGACTAGAGAGAGCCAGGAATGGCATTTTAGCCAGATGTTTGAGGGAGCTAGGGCTGGGTGGAGCGTGCTCCCGATGCTGCCAAAGCTGGTTGTACAAAGTGGGTGGATCTATGTCTCCTTTCCTGATCTGCCAGGAAATGGCCTAAGTGGTGATAGAGGAAACTGAGTACTGGAATTGCTTCATAGGGAAAGTGTTTATGAAGCGTACTTGAATTTTTGAGCACAGAATAAGGTGGAGCATGGGCAATCCATAGAGACAAACTAATAGTAAATGGCACTGGAGGTGTGTGAAGGCAGTGCAGATCTTCCACAGAGGCTAGGGACAGTCTTCCTGTTTGGGTCCTGGCCAACCATAGAAATCTGATTCTGGTCAAAGAATACACCCTGTAGCTAACAGGGAAATAACAACCCCAGTTCCTTGGTGGGGCTGTAGTGACATCAGGCCACGGGTTCTAGGGATAACTGCTCTAGTCAACACATCTTGGCCAGTCCCACTTGCATATGGCGGCAAGAGACAGCCTCCTATCAGGAAGACTCAGGCTCACTTTGCTACTTAGTCACAGTCCATGGATGGGTGTATTCCCGCGGCAGGCCCTGAGTACTGGCTTTTCATTTGGTTGCTATGTTCATTCCCCTGGGCACTGGAAGAGAAGTCAGCAGATTACTGCCCTCTGAGTTAGGTTTGCTTTGCGAAGGTGAGGTAAAAGTTCATGAGGGGAAAACAATCCCTGTGTTTAAGATTATTAGAATTGGGGGGGGGGGAGATGGTGGAATAGGTGTGGAGGATGTCTCTGCAAATTTCTCAGTATGCCTCCAAGAATAGAGAGCCCTTTCTGTGAGCCCCCACATAGTTTCTTGAGTAGCCACAAATAGCTCGTTGCAGTTCTAAAGGTTTGTGTATGAGTGTCCATCCTGCTTTTTAGTTTATGTCTGTTTCACTATACAAGACATACATCTTGCCATTCTCCTGCATCAGGCTTTCAAATTTCAGGATTGCAGGAGTCCATTGCCTTGCCCAGCTTGAAAGCTGGATTTTGTGTCTGTGGCAGGTGATCTGGCTACCAGGTCTCGCTATGTCACCCCGGCTAGCCTAGGCTGGCCTTAAACTTAGAGATTAGCTTGCCTCAGCCTCCTGAGTGCTGAGATTGGTACGATCGTTGGTTTTTGAGACAGTCTCACTGATGTCTTGGACTTGCTATCTTTCCCTTTCTTCAAGTACAGGGATTGTACCGATTGCAGTTTTCATGCTATAGCTCCTAGTGATATAATAATCTTCTATCATCATTTTAGCAAGATACTCAATAGTCACAAGGGCCACAGTGTCTGAGAAGTCCCATCAGTACAGTTGTCATTTCCATACAGGGAAACAAAGAGACAAGGACTTAACCCAAAGTTACCCAGGAAGTGGCCTTCTAAAAATCCACATTTCCTCTGGGAGTCTTCAGTCCCTTCGGATATTTGACAGTGTTTCAAGACGTGAAAATCCGGAGTGAGGATCTTGGCATTGAGTAGAGACAGGGCTGACGCGAAATATCCCTCAGTACCCAGGACACCCTCCCCCACCAGAGACCTGCTCGCCCCAGTTGTCAGTGTGTAGGTTAATAAACACCAGTCCATGACAACACCTTATCTGAAATGTAAATCATATACCAGTTGTAGCCTACCACCCATCCCCAATTCCATGGGTAAAACTGTGCTGCAGAAAGACGGTCATGTTGCTGCTGCTGCTGCTTACGGTGGGGGAGGCCCCAGCCTGGCAGAAGTGCTGGCTCTCAGCTGCCAGGCTGCTTCTGCGGTAGTTGTGCCTTCCCTTCCGTGCACAGAGCCCGAATAAGAATGTCTATCAGGCACCAGCTTGGCACCGGTCAGCTCTTTGATGCCCATTAAATGTCCCTAGTTATTAGAGATTAAGAGATGTCACAGTGATGTGTGATGGAGCGCCCGATGAGTCACACAGTTAGCACGTGCCAGGACTGAGAAGGACAAGGCCAGCGCAGAGAGGAGGGAGGATCTGGGTTCGGTGCTGGAGCACTGTCTGTGTGAGGATAGAAGTGGGACTTCAAAGTGGTGGGACTGCACTTTGGGGGGAAGTGCACCCAGAGAAAAGGGACCAGCTGAAGGCAGCAATGGGCAGTAGAATGTGGGGGAAACTGTGTAGCCCAACTGTGTTAGGAAGGTTCATCCATGAGATGTGGGGGGCCACACGAGGGAAGCAGTGACTTCCATTCGGTTGCAGAGGCCCTGGCTGCGGGAGCGGGGGGAGGGAGGAACACGATGCTTTCCAAAGAAAACCAGGAAATGCTTTCAGGTGGAGCCAATAGGTCTGGGAGGTTTAGGAACACTTGGAGATGGCTTTGAAAGTCTGGAACAATGACAGCAAGAGTCAAATAGAAAAGTTCTGCTGTAGGGAACATGTGTCTTGACCGAAGGACAAAGAATTAGCTTAGATTGGGGTGAACTTGAAGTAGAGATTATCCATTGGCAGCAGCAGTGAGGTTGATAGCCCCAGGGAGCAGGTCAAAGACTCCTCCCATACAAGCTCCTAGGGCAGGAAGCTCAGGTTGGAGCCCTGAGTCAGGCTCTTCCTCCCTGCCTTGTGTGCCCAGGTGCCATCCACTCTTTCCACATGAGGTGAAGTAAGACACTCACTTACTTTGCACTGGACCTGCAGTCTGAGCCGTTTCGCTCCCGAGAGAACTCAGACAAATCCATAGCTCACCTCTTCCTTCACCCAGGTGTGTCAGGAGACACGCTGGGACCAGGAGTCCATGATTTGGCGGGGACAAGGGATGAGGTATCTTCTCACTGCTTGTCCCAAGTTGGTCTGGAATGCTCAACCTTCCCACCGTTGGCTCATGGATACTAGGGTCCTTGTGTGTTCCCTACTTGGCATTAATTCAGGGAGTGTTGTACAGAGCCTCTAGAATGGGATCATGGTTGTGATTGACTTTCCCATCTGAGAGCTTTACTCCTGGGTAATTACCGTGAGGTCACACAGTGGAGCAGTGGGGTATGACAAACCTATTAGAAATTTATTGTCGTTTGTTGCTGTTTTTTCATGTCTTGGTTGTACCAGAGAGCTAACTCCCCAGCCCAGTGTGTGTGTGTGTGTGTGTGTGTGTGTGTGTGTGTGTGTGTGTGTGTGCATGCATGCATGAGTGCATGCGTGCGTTCTTCTCTTAGCCCAGCCTGATCTGGAATCCCCTGTGTAGCCAGGCTGGCCTCAAAATTACAAGTCACATACCTGGCTAGAACCAGCTTTTTTAACCTGCAGTGGGGTAGATGCAGACGTCCCACATGACTCTGAACCCCGTGGATTTCAGCTACAATGTTGTCTGATCGGGACAAGTAGGCTCCTATTTATAATAAAGAGCACTTACTTGCCTGTGTTTGGTTTTCCTTACCACCATCAATGATCTGCTATCTGTTATACCTTGATCTGCCTTCATTAGAACACACTTCCCTGGCTTTTTTTTTTAAATTTTACAAATCTGTAAACGACTAAGCAGGAGATATCTTCTCTGTGTTGCCGTCACTTCAGTGAACATGCTTCGGGCCTTACCGCGGGCCAGGCAGAGCTTCGGGCCCTAAGGATGCCCCTTTCTTGGTAGTGCCTGTCCTTCAGTCGGCAGGAAGTAGAGGTCAGTTGGACCCTGGTTCTGGGAACCCTCTCAGGAGAACTGATCAGGATAAGACAGGTGTTTCTGAGCGCTCATGTTCCTCCCCTTCTAATTTGCCTTAGGGAAATAAAGGAGTAGGGCGAAGATGCGGGATGAGTGAAGGTACCCGAGCCATGGTGCCACCATTTCTGAGCCTCCTGCCTGTGCCCACAGCATCCTCTCCAGTATGGTACACCTTCATCTGGAGATGCGCTCTTTCTCTAGTCCAGGCTTCCCTAGAGCTCCACTAGGTGACCCAGGCTGGCCTTGAACTCATGGCGACCGGCTGTGCCACAGGCTGCTGAGTGCTGGGATTACTGAGTGAGGCAGCGAACCTCTCTACCGCAGCACAGTAGATTACCCTCCGCCCACACCACTTACTTCGCACATCTTGAATTGCTGATGAGGCTGGACTCCTAGCTGTTTGTACTTCCTTTTCTGCGAATCTTCTGTTCTTTGGATTGTTTTGCTTTGTGGTGTCAGCATAGGTGGCAAACGGTGGCCAGCCAGGTGAGCTGGCACTGTAACTGAGGGGCATTGTGGAGAAAATGGGTTATGAGGAAGTCTCCGCAGGGGCTGGAAACAAAGCGGCTCTGATAAAGGGCCACGGATCATGGCAGGGCGACCCAGAGATAGTTGTGACTTATCCCGGCCCCCATCTCATAGCTCAAGAAGGATGAAGCATTGTCCCCATTCTACAGTGGAAACTGGTAATGAATGGATACTGAATACTTGGAGGCATACAGAAGGGTCCTGAGGCGCATCCACTCGTGAGTGGCACTGTCACACTTTTGCAGAAGACCCAGATGGTAGGGAAAGCAGGCTGTCAAGGAGTATGTACGTCTCTCACACGTTTAGCATAAGTGGATGTCAAGACCGCTGGCTGAGGCTTGGTGCTTATTTACGGTTGAACTTGCCTCGGTGCAACTAGCAGATGGAGTCCATTGGTGTACGCACCCCCGTTCCTAAGCAGATTTGTACAGCATGGCTTTCTCTCAGGCAACTCTCAACGTGAGTGGATGCATCCTCAAGCTCTCTTTTCTTTTGCAGATCATGGCTCCTTGGCCAGAGTTGGAAAATGCCCAGCCCAACCCCAATAAATTCATTGACGGGGCCCCAGGTCCACAGTCTAACATAGAAGTCAAGGACAAGGAGCCCAGTCAAAGTAAGTACTCCTTACCGAGTGGGGACAGGCCTTATGCGAGGACCCACCGAGACTCGGCTCTCGCTCCTCACGGCCTTTACTTCTTGTCTGAGCAGATGAAAGTGGGACTCCTGTAACCAAGATTGAGCTGCTACCCTCCTATTCCACCGCGGTCCTAATAGAGGAGCCCACCGAGGGGAATGACCCCTGGGACCTGCCTGAACTCCGGGACACTGGGATCAAATGGTCAGGTAAGAGGATGCCCAGCACCCAGCAGGGACCAGCCAGCAAAAAGTACCCAGCCAGCCCACAGTGTTTACCTTTGTGTCACATGTACAGGTTTCCAAAGAATGATACTTAGGGAGCCCTTTGTTCCTTCAAAGAACCAGGGACGGAGGCCATACCAGATTCAGCGTACGCTGATGGGTCACGGGCTTATATACGAGCTGCCGAGAATACAGCCAGCAAAGCTGGGAGGAGCAAGAGTTTGCTTCTGCTCCAGGTGTGGGATTACGATCAGCAAGGGGGCCCAGCCATCTAGGATAGACTTGGGTGGTCAGAGGGCAAGGGAACCCAGTCGGAGAGGTAAGAGGACACTATTGTAGCTTAGTTGCGGGCTGTCTGAGGTTGGGGAAATCAACCAACTTTGCAGCTTTGATTCCAGGGCTTATCTGTGCTGTTGGCAGTGCTTTGTGGAGCCTGTGACTCTGCACCATGTGGCACATGCTCTTAACTACTCACCCCCTCCCCCCAGTGACATTGTGGGTCACTTAAACATCCATTCTGGTCTGCTGCTTCTCCCAGCCCAGCGCGCAGCAAGCTCCCCCTCCTCTGATTCTAGAATCACTCAGGAAGGTGCGATGAGATGCATCCCATAGAGAACTGGCAGGAAACCAGGCCACCCCGCTTCCAGGCCTTGGTACAGAAGCCAGTGGTGGTAGAAGGTGGAGCCATGAGCTCCTTTCTGTTCTAGCTGGGAAGATTCTAACTGTGCCTTCTCTCCCCCATATCCCCCCAGAGAGAGACACCAAAGGGAAGATTCTCTGCGTTTTCCAGGGGATTGGGAAATTCATTCTTCTCCTGGGCTTCCTCTACATGTTTGTCTGCTCCTTGGATGTACTTAGCAGTGCCTTCCAACTGGTTGGAGGTAAGGACCCTGGAGGCCTTGGGCTGGAGGTGGGTCATTCTCGACTCCTGAATTTCCTGTCAGGTGGGCGCAGCTCACAGGCCCTCATGCCTCAACATGGTCGGGAGTGGCTGAGGGCAAAAGTGATGGAGCAGCTCACACTTCCCCATCACGGAGAAGAGGACTGGAACTTAGTGGCTCAGGTGGCTTAAGCCAGGAGCCAGGGCTGGAGCTGATTTCAGCTATCAGTCCCTTCTATTGTACCCAAATCCTCTCAGGAAATTGCTTGACTCCTTTTATCTGGGGCTCCCTGCTGTCTAGAGTTTGGGCCACAGCAAGTAGGCGAGATCAAAGCCTGCTCTTGCTGAGGAGAGTTCCCCCACGCACACACAGTGGATACCTTCCCTGGGCTGAGCCCAGGACTGGTGGCCAGTGTGTCAGAACCCCAGAAGTGTAATGGCCATGTGTGCTCAGTTAACTTTGGACCCTTCATGAATGACAACAGAGAGATAGCACCCTGAGTGGCCCTGTCTGGAGAGTCCTTCCTAAAGTCCCTCCCATTTGTAAGAGTGGACCAAGGTTCAGAGGTCACTAATTAACCAGACTTAACCCAACCTGTAATGAACACAGTGAGGATTCCAGAGCTCAGACCGGGGTGACAAGCCTCTGGAGTCAAGTTCTGCTTCTTTTGCTGCCTTGAACTAAAAACAGAATTTAAAAAAAATTAAATTTTAAAAAAATTCTGTTTTCCTAATTTATTTATTTGTTTATTTTTGAGATGGAGTTTTTCGGTAGCTCTGGCCATTCTGGAACTCCCTATTTAAACCACACCGCCTCTACTAGGAGTAAAGGATGCTCCACCACACCCTTTCTTTTTTTTTTAATATTTATTTATTTATTATGTATACAATATTCTTTCTATGTGTATGCCTGCAGGCCAGAAGAGGGCACCAGACCTCATTACAGATGGTTGTGAGCCACCATGTGGTTGCTGGGAATTGAACTCAGGACCTTTGGAAGAGCAGGCAATGCTCTTAACGGCTGGGCTGAGCCATCTCTCCAGCCCCCACCACACCCTTTCTAAGCTGGTTTTAGGCCAGGGTCTCACTATTTCTGGCTGGTTTGGAACTCACAAGCTCTGGGATTAAAGGCATGGGTCACCATGCCCAGCTGAGCTGATCCTTTTGACCTGAGAGACGGAGGGTGAATGGTGAGGGTGAGTGGCAGGTCAGTTGTTAGGGGCTTAAGAGGTTTCAATTGGCCTTTGGATGTGGCAAGTTTCCCTGCTCCTCAGGAACATTCATAAGGGGACTGGCTTGTGAGCATGATTATCGGGCTAATTTACATCCAATCCCTCTTGAGGCATCCATCCGCTTTAAAATGGGCTGGGGAAGGACTGAGGGTCACATAGACACTCCCAGAGAAACCTAGAATTCAGTGAGCCAAGCTCAGCTGGAGGTCTAGAGATTAGGATTTATGCTAAGCCCAGTTCTTGATCAGAGAAGCCTGGAAAAAGGCTGACTAGGGGCTTGCAAGGTGGGAAGCTGTACAGGGATAAGAACCATGGCTGAACCAGGTCAAAGACGTGGAACGGGAGGCTCGCGGTTACAGAGCTTCCCTCTCAAGACCATGCAAGAGGAAAGAACAGGAAACACGACCCACAGCCCAGTGCAACTCCCACTGTGGAGTGGGTTCCCACTCTTCAGACTACAGGCCCTGTGTGGACATTAGGACTGGGTGCCGCCGCCCCCACCCACCCATCCTCACACAACCATCATGTTTCCTTTAGGGAAGATGGCTGGACAGTTCTTCAGCAACAACTCCATCATGTCTAACCCCGTGGCCGGGCTCGTGATCGGGGTGCTGGTGACCGTCATGGTGCAAAGCTCCAGCACGTCTTCGTCCATCATCGTCAGCATGGTGGCTTCGTCGTGTGAGTTGGACCCGCTCTAATTCTCTTTAGGCCAGGTCACAATTACCCTCCCGTCTTTTTTTGTTGTTGTTGTTGTTACACCAATCTTTTAGCCAAAATGAATTAGAGTAGGAGGGTAACCTAAGATGCACAACACAATGTCTCATGAACCTTTGGGCCACACACCATACCTACAATGTTCTTGTCAACCCCTAATCTCACTCACTCCCTTAATCACCAATTCCTGGAGTCCTGTGAACTGGCTCGAGCTCTGTCTTAGGGAACAGGGGATTTCAAAGCGAGGACCATAGGGCTTCAGGGGGTCAGCTAGTGCCCTAAAATTACATTCAAAGAATAGGGCCCATGCAGATTCATTGACGTCCCCCATGGATTTTAACAGCTGTGTACTGTTCTGTATGCTCGCTCCCCCCCCACAACAGAAGCTAAGAACTCCTTTCTAGCTGCAGTCAGTACATTCACCCCACATTGGGGGTTGGGTGGAACATGGCTCAGGCTGTCTCACGGTTCTTTCTTGCTCTTCAGTGCTGACCGTGCGGGCTGCTATCCCCATCATCATGGGGGCCAACATCGGAACCTCCATCACCAATACTATTGTGGCACTTATGCAGGCGGGAGACCGGAATGAGTTCAGAAGGTAGGCGTCTTAGGGCAGGCCTTCTGCCCACCAGGTCTGTTGTTGGCGTCAAAGCCTTTATCTAGTCATGAAGGTGTGCTTGGAAGTTTACTCTGAACCTCAAGAGTCCAGCCAGCGAGGGCTGGGAATCCTAGGTGATGAAAATCTACTTCTTGATCTGTAGAGCCAGAACAATAATATCCAGCACCTGGCACTGCATCAGGGTACATGAAAGGTAAGCACTAGCTGGACATGCGCTGCTGGGTGGTAGCATTAAACAGGGCCAGTTGGGGCGGGCTTTACTGTCTCACTTAGTCATAGATAATTATAACTCCCTAAAACTTCCATTTTTGGCTGTCTCAACTAACTACCTCTTTACCTGTAAGCTGGCACAGGCAAATATGACGTGGAAGATACAAAAATAGGGCAGCTGGAGCAAGGCAAAGGGAAACCCTCTTAAAACGTTAACGTGCGTATTAAGCGCGTTTCCCAGCATTTCCAACCAGCCATAGACTCTTAACCAGAGCTTATTAAAATACAGAGGCAATTCCCAGCCTGTCTGTGATGCCATCGTGGTGTGGCCAAACAGCTGACATTGCAGTAGGCTGTTGGGAGACAGCTCATGTTTGTCGTGTCTGCCGGGGATCGGCTATCACAGTGGTCCATCTACCTGCGCCACCTCATTTGGTTCCTGATGACATGTCTTGATGGATGTGATAATAAGGCAGGCACTCTCTAATTTGATCTCCTCATCAAGCCAGACAGCCTTCTCTGTTCCCCATCATATTCATCTTGATGCCAAAGGCGACAAAGTGCTGTCATTGGCTGACACAGCCAGGATTCCAGTGAGGTTTCAATTCTGGACATTTGGGGCTCATCTTGGATTACTTACATTGATTGCTGCCTCATAGCCTATGGAATTAGAGGCCTAAGACCTATTGTGGTGCCTATATATA